>NC_030820.1:12519065-12794065 GCF_001704415.2 Capra hircus
TGGGGTTCAGCACTAGAAACGTGATGAACTGGAGGCAACTGTATCTTATAGAACTCTTCTCTCTAGAGTATTTAGTATTGGCTGGAAGCTGCTTGAGGCACATGTGAAATTTAAATGGTGCCTAAACTGACTTCAAGTGGTGGGTCTGCTTAACTGTACAGCTTCTCATCGGCTGATTGGGTATGTGAGTTTGGAGGCAGATCTCACAGTGCCCAACTTCTCACTGAAATAAATATTGAACAAATGTTTGCAGAAGATAAGATTGCTTTGGGGTACCAGATCATTAACTTGCTGGAGCACTCATATGGCTTACACAAGCCATGTACGGTCTTGGTCCAGGGCCACTTCCTGTGTGGCTGCCGTTTGTAAAATGATCAGTACTGGGGCTGGCGATGGAGCCCTTGTTGACTGCATTTATTGCTGTGGCAGATTCTGGAAAGCAAATTGTGTCTACCATTATCAAGCATTTTCATTAAAAGTTACTGATGGTGTTCTTTAGCGTGTGACTTTAGAAAACAACAGAGGTAATTACCTGCAAATAATAAAGACAACACAGGGTCCTAACTGTTAATTTAGGTGTATAAACATAGCTAATTACATGTGACTTTTGCAAGCATCGTCTTGTTGAACTGCTGATGCTTTTCCCTCTCGGGTGGCACCTCTCCTAGGAGGCTGGTTCAAATCAGTCTTCCTGCTTCTCTGGTCTTTTCAGATTGTTTTGTTCCCTTCTTGGGTACTGCTTGACCCTCATCCCTTGTTCTTCAGTATCGCATCTTCTCCAAGGGGCCATGAATTAAGATAAATGTGACAGGATAGGGGAATCATCTGCTGCTCCAGTGGTTAAGACTTCACCTTCCAATGTAGTGGCTGTGGGTTCGATCCCTGGGTCAGGAAGCTAAAATCCCACATGCTTCATAGTCAAAAACCCAAAACAGAAAACAGAAGCAAGGCTGTAACAAATTCAGTAAAGACTTCATAAGTGGTTCACATTAAACAAAAAAGAGGTAGTTAGGACAGGATAAACACTGGCCACCCTTTCTAGCAATAGTCATTCATTATTGCTATTCTTGTGGTTTTTTACATGCTCCATTGGTCTGGAGGTCGCTGTACTCTACGTTTGACTTCAGTTTTCTTGGGCTTGTTTCTTGTTTTGAGTTCTTGGGTTGTTTTCAAGATTCTATTTTCCTTTTGGTGACCTATGCTGATGGCTGCCCTTAGGTGTTCTGAAACTGCTAAGACAGTGGCTTGTCAAACTTTTTGGACCACAAGCCACAGAAAGAAATTTGTTTTGCATGGTGCCCAGTGCACGTATACGTATACAACCAAAACATGTTTCTTAGAACAATACCGCCCATATTGCCAATAGTGCATTTCTATTCTGTCCCGTTCTTTCCTATTCCATTCAGATCTACCCCATCCCATTCCATTCGACTCCATCCCATTTCTAAGGACACATCTTATAAATCCCCCCAAGATAAATGACTGGCTGGATGATGTCATTTCCTCTTGGTAGGCTGACAGTATCTGTGGTCTCTGTGATTCACCTGACTCTAATCACCAGCCTGGAAGAGATTGTTTATATATTCCTTGGGGGGAGATGGTTAAATTAGAAATGCCATTTGGAAGACAGCATTCCAGAAAATGAGGACTCAAATAAGTTCTTTCCCATTAGTTTTTTCTCTTCCAAATTGTCTTCCTCACCATTGAATTCCTAGATGACCTTTCATAATCAAATACTATTTGCTCAGTATTATTCTGTTTATTATTAGAGAAGTTCATTATTTTTAAAACATAGTTATTATAAAAACATCACTATTATCATGAAAAAAATGACTTCTAGTCATTAGCCAGCAAACAGTTCTCCATCAGAATTATAAATATGATTGCTTTTTGAGAGTTTGTAGGCTTATCTTCTTCAGCTTTTTCACACTTTCAAAGGTCAATGTTATCAGTTGTTTGAGTTTCATTTTGTCTAACATGATTGGAGAACCTCTCCAGATGTCCCTGTGGCAGGGACTGCTAATACACACCCAAAGTTCCTCCTCTTTTTCTTAGGGAAAGATAGTGATTTTGTTTGGAGTAGCAACAGAGTCCAGCTAAAATCACTCACTTCTTCATGCTCCCTTCATCTGGGTTGGTCACGTGGCATATTTCTGGCCAATGAGACGCCAAACTGAGGGTTCCTGGGAAGACTTTCATTTTTCTGAAACAGGAGCTACTGCTTCATGCTCTTCCTGCCAGAAACGGGGAAATACCTGGATGTTTAGCAGCTATCTTGGAGCTAAAATATAGTGAATATGAGGATGAGGACCCAGAGGGTAAACGACCTTGAGCAGATGGATAAAAGAGCCTAGATTCCTAATGGTAGCACAGAGAAGCAGCATCAGCTATGCAGAGTTCATTTGTAGATTTCTGGTTGAAGTGAAAAGTGTGAAAATGTTAGTTACTAAGTCATTGTTCGAGTCTTTGCGAACCCATGGAATGTAGCCTGCCAGTCTCCTCTGTCCATGGGATTTCCAGGCAAGAATACTGGAGTGGATTGCCATTCCCTTTTCCAGGGGATCTTCCCAACCCAGGGATTGAACCCAGGTCTCCTGCATTGCATGCAGATTCTTTACCATTTGAGCCTGGCTAGAAAACCTTTTTGATACATAGAAATACCATATATAATATACTTATATAGAAAAAATTTTGGTATATATATTTTAGGCATTATTTTATAGAGCAGAACCTAAGAAGGTTCACAGTGATTCTCATATGCCCCCACCTCCCATGCACGCATCAGTTCAGTTCAGTCGCTCAGTCGTGTCCGACTCTTTGTGACCCCATGAATCGCAGCACGCAAGGCCTCCCTGTCCATCAACAACTCCCAGAGTTCACTCAGACTCACGTCCATCGAGTCAGTAATGCCATCCAGCCATCTCATCATCTGTCATCCCCTTCTCCTCCTGCCCCCAATCCCTCCCAGCATCAGAGTCTTTTCCAATGAGTCAACTCTTCGCATGAGGTGGCCAAAGTACTGGACTTTCAGCATCATTCCTTCCAAAGAAATCCCAAAGCTGATCTCCTTCAGAATGGACTAGTTGGATCTCCTTGCAGTCCAAGGACTCTCAAGAATCTTCTCCAACACCACAGTTCAAAAGCATCAATTCTTTGGCGCTCAGCCTTCTTGACAGTCCAACTCTCACATCCATAACTGGAAAAACCATAGCCTTGACTAGACAGACCTTAGTCGGCAAAGTAATGTCTCTGCTTTTCAATATGCTATCTAGGTTGGTCATAACTTTTCTTCCCAGGAGTAAGTGTCTTTTAATTTCATGGCTGCAATCACCATCTGCAGTGATTTTGGAGCCCCCCAAAATAAAGTCTGACACTATTTCCGCTGTTTCCCCATCTATTTCCCATGAAGTGATGGGACCAGATGCCATGATCTTCGTTTTCTGAATGTTGAGCTTTAAGCCAACTTTTTCACTCTCCTCTTTCACTTTCATCAAGAGGCTTTCTAGTTCCTCTTCACTTTCTGCCATAAGGGTGGTGATATCTGCATATCTGAGGTTATTGATATTTCTCCCAGCAATCTTGATTCCAGCTTGTGCTTCTTCCAGCCCAGCATTTCTCATGATGTACTCTGCATATAAGGTAAATAAGCAGGGTGACAGTATACAGCCTTGACGTACTCCTTTTCCTATTTGGAACCAGTCTGTTGTTCCATGTCCAGTTCTAACTGTTGCTTCCTGACCTGCATATGGGTTTCTCAAGAGGCAGGTCAGGTAGCCTCCCCCATTATCAACATCCCCCACCAGATGGTACATTTGTTATAGGTGATAAACCTACATTAACATACCATCATCAACCAGAGTCCGTCGCCTACATGACAGTTCTCTCTTGGTGTTGTACATTCTATGACTGTTAACAAATGGTAATGACATGTATCCATCATTATAGTAACATGTACAGTAGTTTCACTGCTCTAATCCTACATTTTAATGCCAGATTTTCTGTGACTTGTTATGTATGCATGCAGTTATATATGTAAGCTTATGTATAACTGATGGCCTTTCTGAGTTTTAGACTTCTGTGTGTGATGGGAATTTGATAGCTATACACTACTATAATGATTTCCAATGTCATTAATTATAACCAAAGCTATTTTACAAAGTAATTATGAGGAAAGTGCCTGATGTACTTCTCTATGATGTGTGAGTGAGAAAAGCTCCTTCCCCAAACTATCCCCAAAGGGTTAAAATGTGTCGAGAATTATTATTCTGTCATATTTCCGCATGATCCAAGAATTAAATAGTGATGGCCCCATAGGGAATAAAACTATTCCAGTGATTCCTTGATCTAGAAGTGGCATTTTTCATCTTTAATGTTTCATTTTATATTGTCTTTTCACCATCAAATTCAGATAGTTGTTGGATTGTTCTGGATCTGAAAATGTCAGCTAGAAATTCTATGAGTTGAGCTTGTCTCAAGATCTGGATAGTCTTTCTGATTTTTTTCAAGATAAGGGAAACCATTTTAGCAAAAGCCTTCTCTAGAGACTGTTTCTGCTTGTTAGGAAGAAAAAGATGGGATGAGTGTAAATGTATAGATCCTTAATCAAACCTTTGTTTTCTGTTTGCCCTTTGGGACCTCTCTGTCAAGACTGAATTTTTCAGTGAAATGTGTCTATTTCCTACTCCTCAGATGTATTTGTTTATTGTTATTATTTTTTAAGATGGGTAAAGATAAGCCAAGTTAGTCTATAGAGTTGAAGTCCAACAGAATTATAATGTGAGCCACATATATGATTTAAGCTTTTCACAGTCACATTAAAAAGGTGAAATGGAATATAATCAATATAAATTTATTAATAGGTATTTGCATTCTTTTTTCCCTGATACTAAACGTATGTATAGTTTACAGTTAGAGCCTGTCTCACCTTGAACTAACCACATAGCAAATGCCCCAACACATGTGACCAGTGGCAGGCCTACCGGACAGTGTGTAACTTCCTATCTATTCCTTCTCCACAAGGGCCATCACTGTTCAACTCTCAGCCTGGCCATTCCTGCTCTCCTTGTCCATTCCAACCCTGTATTCACCCTCAAAAGAAGATGTGCTGTTAGTAACTGACGACTCTGCTTGCATCTAGAGCTGGTCTAGCAGCAGTTCTTTTAACCCACTATCAAGATGTTCTGAAGGTCTGTTTAGATAGCCATTTTCCTGTACTACTTCCGTTCTTCCATTTTTATCTGTGTCAGAGAGATTACTGGGACAACAGGAGACACCGTGAACCAGATGCTGAAAAAGTCCTGGCAGAAAAGACCAGGAAGAGCACAGAGGCATAAAGAACGTAGAGCACATCCCACTACGCTTACAAACGTAAGAGAAAATGAAGGCAGTCAGGACATCTTTAAAGTGACAACCGCCCAGCCGATGTGTCATTTTTCCAGAAAGGAAAAAATTCCAAGTAATGCCATAGGACTGGCTGAGTGTGTTGGGGAGTTCCTGACTTGTGAAGATAATCATTGCACCTTAAGGGTTCCTGCTGTTTAATGCGTTTCTATGACAGATTGGCTTATGGGACACAACAGTTTCTTTCCTGTTCCTGAAACACTATTTTGTTTTCTCTGCAGTACAATTAAGATTGTGTCTCTTGGGCTTCCTCAAATTAATGAGATGCTCCTTTTACTCCTTTGATTAGATGTGAATCTTTCCCTGGACAATCATTTCATGGGCAGATGAAAGAGCAAGTCACTTCCCCCCACTTAAAAGTAAATGAAATAATTTTTGAGCGTATGACAATGGCTATCATATTTACTCTCACAAGATGAAAGAGTAGATGTTTGAAAGTCAGGTAATACTGCCTATTAAAATTCACATTTAAGTCAGGAACACAATTTTATTTTTTAATTAAAAAATTTTCTTCTAATTTTGCTGAAGTATAGTTGGTTTACAATGTGTGTTAATTTCTGTTGTACAGCATATGTGTACATGCATATATTTTCCCTTTCATACTCTCTTCCATTATGGTTTATCACGGGATATTGAATATAGTTCCCTGTGCTATGCAGTAGGAACTTGTTGAGAAACACGATTTTGATATTTCCCTTCTGTTTGCACCATATGAAAACTTGAAAGAAACATAAAACTCTTTTGAGGGGGTGGAAAAAGCAATTTTATTTTTTAATTTTGTGCTTCAAATTCATGTATGTATATTAAATACTAAGTAAACTTATCTTTAGGATATCATTACTTGACTTGGGCAATATGATCTCATCTGAACTTATTTGGAGAAGTACAACTTAGACATTCTGCTTAAAAATATAAAATAATCCCTGCTCAATTAGAAAATAGGGCATATACAATCAAATTTTAAATAGCTCCTCCCACACTTTTCTTTTAATTTACTATTGATTTAGCTGTTATAAATAGCAGTTTATCCTTATCCTCAAGGTAAACAAAACATGTTATCAAGGTATTATGTAAGAATTACATCTTTTGCAATCAGTGGTCCCCTGGGTTGAATCTGTGACAAAAAATAAATAAAATATAAAAAGAAAAACCCTGGCATCATACACCATACTCATAGGTTACACAAACTGTTGAAAGCTAAAATGAATATTTAAGGTTGGAAGGACCCCTGAACAGTTCATCTTTGGGTTAAAGAAAGAAAAATTAAAACAATTCCATACTGTATTTCACGTTTCTCAAAAATAAAGAAACTCAAAACTCTTTATACAAAGCATACAGCTGATACTGCAATGGGCCTGAAATAAAATCAGAGCATAAAATCACCTACATTTCCTGCAGAAGAAAGTTCCATTGTGTTGAATTATTGTCAAGTTCCATTGTGTTGAATTATTGTTAACTTAATTCTTATACTAACTAGATATGAAACTTTTCCATCAGTAAGAGGCAGAGAAAATCCCTCCACTTGGAGAGCAGGGATATGTTGTGTTACAAAATAGAATAAAAGGAGTTTTTAGCGAAGAAAACCACAGCTTCACCTGCAGTTCTGGCACTTTCTAGCAGTGTGGCTGTAAGGCAAGTCCTTTAACCTCCTCCCGTTATAAAATGGATAGGTTGATCATATACTCTCTGCCACAAGGGTGAACTGCAAACCCTCTGAGGACAGCTATTGCTTTCTTTCCACCATCTCCAGTGCCTCACACTAGGTCTTGACCTGCCGTAGTCAAGTGAGTCCTTTCTGAATGAACCTATCAAATGAAATGATTTATGTGCAATTACTTGTAAACTTCATAATTTCATAGTATTGCAAAATATTTTTCTTACTCTCTTTCTTGCAAAGTTCATCACTGCAAGTTGAAAGCTACAAAGAGTTTTTCTTCTCCTAAGAAAGAACAAAACTTTAAGGGAGAAACGTAGAACAAAGGAAAATGGTTTCGAACTTGGGGTTATTTGATGACCAAAGCTTTTGATAACAGTAGTGTGGAAAGAAATCTGGGGTAAGAAATGGTCATATTTCACAGATTGAGGAGAAGTGGTTTGCTTTTTGGGTGTGAGTGCTTTTACGTAAAAAAGAGACTTATTGGAATAAATGCCTTTTTGTAACATTCGTGTAACAATCAAATTAGTAACCCAACCTAAGCTGGCAATATGGACTGTTAGAAATCCTTGGGGGATCCACATTAATGAGCAGATAAGAATGATTTGTTGTTAGCACATTATTGTTTCCATTCTACACTGGACATCAGTCATTCGGTCCATTTTTCAAAGACCCACTTGAATTGTCTGAACCTATGAACTTCCTGAAAGTCTAGCCACCGAAGTCCATTAGGAGAGTCAAGAATGGCTCGGCTAAAGGGTATTTATTTTATTTCTTTCCTCCTTGCAAGTCTCCCCATACCAATGCTAACAGATATATTTCCTTTCAAGAGGCCACGAATAAGGAAATTTCATGCCATTGAGAGAGAGTTATTCTCATTGGTTAAAATCACTTTGAATCTGTTTGTCGTCTTGTTAGTACAGTGACAAGACTTGGAGTTTCATTAAGAAAAATGTATTGAAATTCAGGCAGGCATCAGGATGAACTGTGTCTTTGTGGAGAAAACTCTGGATAGAGCATACAGATCAACAGCGTCAATGAGAAGACAAGCTTGTTTCAAGTACCTAGAGCATTGTGAAAGTGGACCCATATAGAGAGAAACAATGAACAGGTCAACTACAAATCTTTCCCATTTGCTGATTAAAACAGGCTCCCCAAGGGCTTGTAGCGGAAATCATCCCAGCCAAGTTTTACTGCCTTGTGAACTTGAAATTAATAAAGATGTGTCCGACTCTTTGTAATCCCATGGACTAGAGCCTACCAGGTCCTCTGTCACTGGAGTTCTCCAGGCAAGAATACTGGAGTGGGTAGCCATTCCTTTCTCCAGGGGATCTTCCCGACTCAGGGATCAAACTCCGGTCTCCTGCATTGTAGGCAGATTCTTTACTGTCTGAGCCTTCAGGGAAGCCCAATTGCACTTAAACTATACTACAAAAAAATCATCCATAAGAGAGATCCATAATTAATGAATATTTCTTGACATTCTACAGAATTATTATTATGGTCTTTTAATTGCTAGGGGCCAGAGGAATAGACCAGAAATAAAGAGAGGATCATAACACATGTGTGTGTAGAGATCTATTCTACAAAGTTTTCCAACAGGGGTTTCTCACTGTGTAGGTAGAGTTGCTGGTCAGTGGCCATTTTTGTCCTGCTGGACAGTTTTCTTGGGACATTGTGTGTGTGATGAGGATGAAGGTGAGAGTTGCCATTTATTGAGTGTATTCCAAGAATCAGTATCTCACTCAGGGCTGCACAAGCCATTTAAAGTCAACACTGGTGTTCCCATTTCACGGATGATGAAAGAAGGATGCTTTGCCACCCAGGATCAAAATCTAGTAAATGGTAGAACTGGAATTTGAATTGAGGTGAATCCCAAGGCTAGCTAGTACACTGCAGTGATGTCACACCAGAGTGCACAAGGTAAGTGTCATTCTTTCCCTAAATTCACATTTATAGTTTAGATGTATATTCATTTCAAAATGACCTCTAGTTTAACTTGAAAATAATCCTGCATTCAGTATAATATGCACTGGCCTAGACAATGCCTAACACATAGTTAATGCACAAGGAATATTCGTTAAAGGAATTCTGTTCCCTTTGGGGAGAGCGGCTGCCCTTAGTGGAAAGAAAGTGGTTTGGAGATACAAGAAACAAGGATCAAAATTAAAAGTTGATTTTTTTCACTGTTGTAAATAATCCATTGCTTTTTCTGGGGAAGGCCTGCTTAAGCAAATTGCAAAGATCATTAGAAAATCGTTCATAGTAAGCAAAGGAATATACTTTAGAAATGAGCAGGGCCGTGTGTTTTCCCATTTGGTGACAGACGAAATCAGTGTTCAGGCTTCTCATTTAGAATTCACTGAAATGAAAACATAATCCTAGTTAATTACTGTTCCCTAAGGTATCTGGTTGCACAATGTTTCATAAAATTAAAACCTATTAAGTGCCCAGAAAATAAAAAAAGTTTACCTTAGATGCAAAGCATTTTTGAAAAATGAAAATGAAGAGGAAAAAAGTCAGCACCATCAATTCTTCTGTGCCTGAGAGACCTGGGGTACTGGAACTTGTGAGATTTAGGGGGATTAGAAAGTTTCTTAGGATGAAATTGTACAGGAAGACCCAGCGAACCAATGTTCTGACAGTGAATTCATCATTTTGACCTTTTCTCTTGTATTCAGGATGATTTTAAAATTAGGAAGAAATGCCCCACAGAGGCACTGCTGTCGTTTCAATCTGAGCAGACTGAAGCCTCTCAGGCTTCTGACTTCACGGTTATTTTTATGAGGAATAAAAATATGAGTTTTGGATTCATCAGTGATAATTGGGTTAACTATCCTAACTGGAATGACTCTTCTGGACAACATGTGTGTTTGCACAGCAGTCTCTCTTATTTTGATCAGTCCATGTCAAGAGGCACTCCGAGAGGAATGAACAAAGATCTGGGATGGGATGCTTGACCTCTGTCTGATTGGATTCATTTAGTCAAGCAACAGCTCAGTTCAGCAGAAGAAACATCAACAAACCGGATGTTTGTTGTCTCTCAACAACATCTAGTTGTATCAACTGGATGATGCTGTGATGTTTCTCAGGTACCACAGTGGGTTTGGTCCAGGGGATGTTGGTCCTAAGAGTTAGCACAGTTGTTATGTCTCAAAGTCTAGATTTATGCTTTTATTATGCATTGCTGACAGACTGAACCACACTGACTGTGGTTCACAGCCTTGTCTAACTCAATGAAACTAAGCCATGCCTGCGGGGCAACACAAGATTGGCAGGTCATGGTGGAGAGGTCTGACAGAATGTGGTCCACTGGAGAAGGGAATGGCAAATCACTTCAGTATTCTTGCCTTGAGAACCCCATGAACAGTATGAAAAGGCAAAATGATAGGATACGGAAAGAGGAACTCCCCAGTTCAGTAGGTGCCCAATATGCTACTGGAGATCAGTGGAGAAATAACTCCAGAAAGAGTGAAGGGATGGAGCCTAAGCAAAAACAATACCCAGCTGTGGATGTGACTGGTGATAGAAGCAAGGTCTGATGCTGTAAAGAGCAATATTGCATAGGAACCTGGAATGTCAGGTCCATGAATCAAGGCAAATTGGAAGTGGTCAAATAGGAGATGGCAAGAGTGAACGTCGACATTCTAGGAATCAGCGAACTGAAATGGACTGGAATGGGAGAATTTAACTCAGATGACCATTATATCTACTACTGCGGGCAGGAATCCCTCAGAAGAAATGGCATAGCCATCATGGTCAACAAGAGTCCGAAATGCAGTACTTGGATGCACTCTCAAAAACGACAGAATGATCTCTGTTCGTTTCCAAGGCAAACCATTCAATATCACCGTAATACAAGTCTATGCCCCAACCAGTAACGCTGAAGAAGCTGAAGTTGAACAGTTCTATGAAGACCTACAAGACCTTTTAGAACTAACACTCAAAAAAGATGTCCTTTTCATTATAGGTGACTGGAATGCAAAAGTAGGAAGTCAAGAAACACCTGGAGTAACAGGCAAATTTGGCCTTGGAATGCGGAATGAAGCAGGGCAAAGACTAATAGAGTTTGGCCAAGAAAATGCACTGGTCATAGCAAACACCCTCTTCCAACAACACAAGAGAAGACTCTACACATGGACATCACCAGATGGTCAACACAAAAATCAGATTGATTATATTCTTTGCAGCCAAAGATGGAGAAGCTCTATTCAGTCAACAAAAACAAGACCAGGAGCTGACTGTGGCTCAGATCATGAACTCCTTATTACCAAATTCAGACTCAAATTGAAGAAAATAGGGAAAACCGCTAGACCATTCAGATATGACCTAAATCAAATCCCTTATGATTATATAGTGGAAGTGAGAAATAGATTTAAGGGTCTAGATCTGATAGATAGAGTGCCTGATGAACTATGGAATGAGGTTCATGACATTGTACAGGAGGCAGGGATTAAGACCATCCCCATGGAAAAGAAATGCAAAAAAGCAAAATGGCTGTCTGGGGAGGCCTTACAAATAGCTGTGGAAAGAAGAGAGGCAAAAAGCAAGGGAGAAAAGGAAAGATATAAGCATCTGAATGCAGAGTTCCAAAGAATAGCAAGGAGAGATAAGAAAGCCTTCTTCAGCAATCAATGCAAAGAAATAGAGGAAAACAACAGAATGGGAAAGACTAGAGATCTCTTCAAGAAAATTAGAGATACCAAGGGAACATTTCATGCAAAGATGGGCTCGATAAAGGACAGAAATGATATGGACCTAACAGAAGCAGAAGATATTAAGAAGAGGTATCAAGAATACACAGAAGAACTGTACAAAAAAGATCTTCATGACCTAGATAATCACGATGGTGTGATCACTCATCTAGAGCCAGACATCCTGAAATGTGAAGTTAAGTGGGCCTTAGAAAGCATCACTACGAACAAAGCTAGTGGAGGTGATGGAATCCCTATTGAGGTATTTCAAATCCTGAAAGATGATGCTGTGAAAGTGCTGCACTCAATATGCCAGCAAATTTGGAAAACTCAGCAGGCCACAGGACTGGAAAAGGTCAGTTTTCATTCCAATTCCAAAGAAAGGCAATGCCAAAGAATGCTCAAACTACCACACAATTGCACTCATCTCACATGCTAGTAAAGTAATGCTCAAAATTCTCCAAGCCAGGCTTCAGCAATACGTGAACCGTGAACTTCTTGATGTTCAAGCTGGTTTTAGAAAAGGCAGAGGAACCAGAGATCAAATTGCCAACATCCGCTGGATCATGGAAAAAGCAAGAGAGTTCCAGAAAAACATCTATTTCTGCTTTATTGACTATGCCAAAGCCTTTGACTGTGTAGATCACAATAAACTGTGGAAAATTCTGAAAGAGATGGGAATAGCAGACCACCTGACCTGCCTCTTGAGAAATCTGTATGCAGGCCAGGAAGCAATATTTAGAACTGGACATGGAACAACAGACGGGTTCCAAACAGGAAAAGGAGTACGTCAAGGCTGTATATTGTCACCCTGCTTATTTAACTTATATGCAGAGTACATCATGAGAAATGCTGGACTGGAAGAAACACAAGCTGGAATCAAGATTGCTGGGAGAAATATCAATAACCTCAGATATGCAGATGACACCACCCTTATGGCAGAAAGTGAAGAGGAATTAGAAAGCCTCTTGAAAGTGAAAGTGGAGAATGAACAAGTTGGCTTAAAGCTCAACATTCTGAAAATGAAGATCATGGCATCTGGTCCCATCACTTCATGGGAAATAGATGGGGAAACAGTGGAAACAGTGGCAGACTTTATTTTTTTTTTTTGGCTCCAAAATCACTGCAGATGGTGACTGCAGCCATGAAATTAAAAGACACTTACTCCTTGGAAGAAAAGTTATGACCAACATAGATAGCATATTCAAAAGCAGAGACATTACTTTGCTGACTAAGGTCCGTCTAGTCAAGGCTGTGGTTTTTCCTGTGGTCATGTATGGATGTGAGAGTTGGACTGTGAAGAAGGCTGAGAGCCGAAGAATTGATGCTTTTGAACTGTGGTGTTGGAGAAGACTCTTGAGAGTCCCCTGGACTGCAGGGAGATCCAACCAGTCCATTCTAAAGGAGATCAGCCCTGGGATTTCTTTGGAAGGAATGATGCTAGAGCTGAAACTCCAGTACTTTGGCCACCTGATGCGAAGAGTTGACTCATTGGAAAAGACTCTGATGCTGGGAGGGATTGAGGGCAGGAGGAGAAGGGGACGACAGAGGATGAGATGGCTGGATGGCATCACTGACTCGATGGACTTGAGTCTGAGTGAACTCCGGGAGTTGGTGCTGGACAGGGAGGCCTGGCGTGCTGCGATTCATGGGGTCGCAAAGAGTTGGACACGACTGAGCGACTGAACTGAACTGAACTGACTGACTGCAACCTTGGATGAATCTCCTCTAAATGCTGATTTCCTACTTGGCAGAGCCCAGAGCATTAGGTGAGCTCCAGGACCAATTCCTCCTTTCACATAGGAGGGCTCTAGATCATTTTTATCTACGAGTGTTCTGTATTCCAGATAACTTTGCAAGAAAAGGCTCTGCTTTGTTGAATTAGTTCAGAACATGTTAATAGAAATCTACACATTTGAGAGCACGGAAAGGAGCCCAGCTAGGATAGGAGAGAACTTGAAGTGATGTCCATATAAGAAATGGTTAAAGAACTTGGGCCATGCATCCAGGAGAAAACCAAGGTTGATGGTAACTTAAGTAAGACAAATTGGTTTTCTCTAGTTAAAGAGTTACCATGTGGCAGCAGTAGTGATATATTTTTTTTTTTAATTAAGGCCAATGATACAAGCAAGAACATTCTAATAGTCACAACTGTCCAAAGAAGAGTTCTTTGGCTTTGCAAGTATTCATATTTGGGTTGAAAAGTCTTGTTTGGAATATTGTATAAAACTTTGAAGCACCAGATAGATAATAGAACAGGAGGATCCAGGAAGTTTCTCCTAACTCTGGTTTCGGTTTTTATTCCAGACAGAAACTACTTCTTGACTGTGTCATGTTTGTTGAATGGATAAATAAATGTTCCTCACACAATGAGGTCTTGGCAGATATTCTCCAACTGACTGTTGCAGATGCTTCCAATAAATGCTCATTACTGTTAAAAAAAAACACCACTTAAAAAATCCCTTTAATATATCTGTAATAAACCAGACTCAATTGTTTTGTGAGCAGGACTTTCCATGAATACTTTTGGATATACTCAAGTGAGACTATTTGCATTCCTGAGCATAGATTGGGAATGAATAATGCCAAAACCCAACCTCAACTTTCTCAGCGAAGTAAAAACATGAACTAGATGAAACAGAAATAAGTGAGGCATAAGAAGGTGGGATTGGTTGTGTTTGAATCCTTGTCTCCACTTAAAATTTGTGTGACCCTCAGGAAGTTACTTTTCTGCAAGAACTCCAGTTTCTTCATTTGTAAATACTAAGATAATAATAACAGTACTCTGGAAAGGTCAATCAGAAATGATGTCTGGCCAATTGAACCGGATGCCAGCCTGTATTTTGTGTTGGAGCAGACCAGATGAATGTCAGCTCTGGTTGTAGGGATTAAATCCAAGTAAAAATGTCTGTATGGTGTTTAGCACATAGGAGATTCTGAATAAATGTTAATTTCCTCCCACCATTGAGAAGCTGAGATGGCTGTGATATGTGATAGGAATTATCTACAACTTCCCGTGGGATTCAGAATCAGTTTGAATAGCTATGAAAATATTATTCCTAGTCCTATTAGTTTAGGTTCAGTTGGTCTTAAATTGTTACTCTGAAGACACGTTTATTTCCCTACAGCACATCTTTGATTTTGGTGTATGGGACAAAAAAGGGATGCACAAATCTGAAATTATCCTGATGAAAATAGGCAAATGTTTCCCTTGATGGTCCTGGTTCTTTAGATGAGTGCTCTCAGTTAAACGAAGGTGAAACAACTCGTTTTAGGAGTGAAAGCTGCATTGATTCTAATCAGGAGAGTTGTAAGAGGGGATTGCCCTATTACTATTATTTTCCAAATACGATTTTGGGGGGTATGTTTTGTTCCATTGCTTTTTTATTAATTTTAATTAAATTTTTATTTTATATTAGAGTATGGTTGATTTACAATGTTGTGTATATGTAACACTTTACATGTTTCAGGTGTACAGCACAGTGATTTATGCATACACATATATCCACTCTTTATCAGACTCTTTACCCATGTGAGATGTTTATGTTGAATGTCGTCGTTGAGTGTACCCCTTCTCATCTGATTAATGCTGTTGATACACCTGCTTTTCACACGACACCTGACGAGAATCAGTATCTGTCTTAGAATTAACTTGGGAGTATTCATACTCCCAGGGTGCCATCACATTTTGTTTGCTTCTGTTTGATTATCTTAAGTAGTTTTGTTTCCTCCTTCAAAAAAAGCTAATCAGTTTAAAATAAAAATACAATCAATGTTCTGTGATGCAGTTATCACCTAGATTAGGATTCTTTTTGAGAATCAAATCCTTGATTTGTTTTCATGGGAGGGTAAAGTGGAGGGTTAAGAGGGCAGGACCATGGAATGGACATGCTGTGGTCTGGAATTTCATTCTGTTCTGCTTGAGAAGAACTAATATTTCCTGCTTTTCATCAGCCCCAGTGAAATCCTGGCATTTTCAAATGATCCCTCTGAGTTGGACTTCCTCAATTTAAAACAATGTTTTAACCTCTTAGACTTGTAAAAGTGAGAAACTGATATTTTTCTCAACAAATGCAATAGTTTTTAAACCAAAGGAACAAATCCTACAAAAGTGAGAAAATTCCTTCACAAATAAACAGATAAAGTCTAGTCCCAAATACTTTTGCGGGGTCCGCCTAGAAATGTAACCCAGGCATCTGGTCCCATCACTTCATGGGAAATAGATGGGGAAACAGTGGAAACAGTGTCAGACTTTATTTTTGGGGGCTCCAAAGTCACTGCAGATGGTGATTGCAGCCGTGAAATTAAAAGACACTTACTCCTTGGAAGAAAAGTTATGACCAACCTAGATAGCATATTCAAAAGCAGAGATATTACTTTGCCAACAAAGTCCGTCTAGTCAAGGCCATGGTTTTTCCTGCGGTCATGTGTGGATGTGAGAGTTGGACTGTGAAGAAGGCTGAGCACCGAAGAATTGATGCTTTTGAACTGTGATGTTGGAGAAGACTCTTGCGAGTCCCTTGGACTGCAAGGAGATCCAACCAGTCCATCCTAAAGGAGATCAGTCCTGGGTGTTCATTGAAAGGCCTGATGCTGAAGCTGAAACTCCAGTACTTTGGCCACCTCATGTGAAGAGTTGACTCATTGGAAAAGACTCTGATGTTGCGAGGGATTGAGGGCAGGAGGAGAAGGGGACGACAGAGGATGAGATGGCTGGATGTCATCACTGACTCAATGGACATGAGTTTGAGTAAACTCCGGGAGTTGGTGATGAACAGGGAGGCCTGGCGTGCTGCGATTCATGGGGTCACAAAGAGTCGGACATGACTGAGTGACTGAACTGAACTGAACTGAATGTTACAAAAATCATCATTTTATACAAAGTGGCATATATCTTGCTCCTTCATAAGTATAGGAGAGAAGTGATTTCTGATGCTTTTTTAATCTTTAGCTGTAAGCAATTTCCAAGATGCCCTCAATCTTTTCATGTTAGGCTGTCTTCCAGGTGTTTGAGAGCTAAGACTGGAGAACTCTTTTTCGAAGACTACAATTCTTATGGAGTTTATCTTCAAGGATGTGCTAAAGCCATCTTTTGAATGTTTGCAAAACTCTCTACTCTAATTTTAATAGGTCCATTGCTCCATTCTTTCTGGGTATGAAATCAGCATTCTGGCATAAGAACCAATGGGAAAGTCACCTTTGCTCTAAAGGTATTAGTAGAGAATTTGCCTGCAGGAAAAGTGGTTGGTACTGAAACTCTCACTGAACACAAACACACACACACACACACACACGCACACACACACACACACACACACACACCTCTCCTTTCTTCTAGTTTTCCAAACACTGCACAGAGAGAACCTTTAATAAATCAATGTTTTAGGGCCAAATTCCTCAAAGGCCTTCGTAAGAGCTTTGACCCTGCTTGTTGTGATAGCGTGTGAATGGTCTGGATAGAATCAATGGTATCAGGTCCACAAATCATGCCATCTCACAAGTGTTTGGTGGCTTAAGCCAAAGGAATTGGTTTTTTATCATCTGCACTAATTGCCATTCACAGAGAAAAGTGTGCAGCATTTTCAGCAAGTTAGCAGATATTCTGACTGTGGGTCCATAAAAGGATTTCTGTAAGGAGGGTTAAGATACAACAAGAGGGCACAGGCTAAAGATGGATCAGGCAGAATTTCGACCAAGTATACAACACGTCTTCAGGCTCACTTGATAAGAGAAGGCTCTGGGACCCCTCAGTGTGTATGACAGATGTCCTGACTAAGCACTCGTCTCTGAGGGCAATGCATCTGCAATTTCAAATCCAGGTGGAGAGCTCGAGTGGATGCTGAGCCCTTTCCAGCCCTTGCATCTGGCTGTTCACGCTCCTTAGCTCGAGGGTCGGAGCAGCTGGCGAGGGGGAGCAGGGTGCCGAGGTAGACAGAGGGAGGGTCCCTGTAGCCAGGCGGAGGTCAGAGCTGGCGGCCAACACCGCATGTTCTCATGAAATCGTTGGTGTTCAGGTTAACTGTGGCCTGGCCGTCGTCTTGTTTGCAGACTGCAGCTAAAGCAGGAGAAATTCACTGGAGGTAGCAGATCGCTCGGGATTCACTCCAAGCCGCTTCACCTGGGCTCCTGTTTTGCTGTTCACTTGGCCTTTCTGATTCTAGTTGCAAAGGTATCGGAAGGTATGTGTGCTGATGAATCATGTAGGCTGAATCAAGGTGTCTACTCCTTTCAAAGCGTTTTCTCTGATGAAACGTCTGTGATGACAGACTCTTTACTGTATTCTCTTTTCCATGCAAGATCATTTACCTATTAATATGTTGTATCTGCCGATTTATCATTTACCATTCAGGCCATCTATCTGCTTCCAAAGGGCCTATCAGATGGGACCCAAGGCTCTGAACCAGTGCCCAGCAAGCATGCTAGAACCTGTCCTGGCCTGAGAGACTTAGTTCTTGGTCTAGTTTTATTGAGAGCAATTAGCGTAAAGGGAACAGGTTTATAGGTAGCACTCAAACTTTAATCAGTTTCCTATGCCTTATGATCAAGCTCTTAAACAAAACAACTCTGGAGGAAACAGATTCAATCTCTCCTCTTCTCAGTCCTCCCCTGTTTGAACTAGGGAGAGACATTCTGTCTGATAAGATTAGCTCCTTCGTTTAATGGTATGGGGACCCCTTCCCCATTTAACCATTTGTTCTTGTCCCCCAGGAACCATGGGTGTGTGTCAGATGTGACTTTTAAAGCCACAGCTGTAGTGAGGTTGTCACAGGTGTTTTTCTGGGACTGGTCCAGTTCCACACATTGCTTTTCTGGTAACTTCTGGAGCTAGTGAGCAGCAGAAAAGGGAATGGTGTGACATAGAGTCTGAGATGGAGAAAACAGGAAGGTGAGGACCAACTTTACCAGCAGGACAGAGCATACTTGCTGCTGAAAGCGAACAAGTGAATTTCACTCATTGTCACCCACACTATGTTCTCTGGGAGAGTATGCATCATTGAATGAAGTGGCTGTGAATTAAGTATTTGGAGAGTTTTCAGCAGTCAAAATGCAATCCAGCGGAGCACATAACAGTGTTCCTGGTTTGCGTTGCTTGGTTTCTTCGAAAGGGCATGCGTACATGCCAAGGGCTTCAGTCGTGTCCCCCTCTGTGTGACCCTATGGGCTGCAGCCTGCCGGTCTCCTCTGTCCATGGAGATTCTCCAGGCAAGGATACTAGAGTGTGTTGCCACGCCCTCCTCCAGGGGATCTTCCTGACTCAGGGATCAAACCTGTATCTCATGTCTCTTGCATCGTCAGGCAGGTTCTTTACCACTCGTGTCACTGGGGAGCCGGATGAAAGGGCCGCGTTGTGTATTCCCCACGCCCCTGCAGCCCCCAGCCCCCATTCTGCATGCTCACATGGATTTATCCTCACTCCCTCCTTGCTTCTCTCAACCCCAGCCTGTCTTTATGGCTCCGCTGAGGTCACCTACCTGCCAAGAGTTCTTCGAAGAAACCCTTTCTTTGCTCCGAATTCCCTTAGCAGTGACATGCCCGATTCAATGGTTTTTCCTTCCTTTCCTTCATTTAATTCCACATAACTGTCTTACACACGGCTTACAGAATAGCCTCAAGTTGGTTCATAAACTCTTGGATCTTATCTTTCTAGGACTTTGTATCTAATTTGAGGCAGGAACCGCATATTCTTGGTCTTTATGGCTTGATCAGAAGGTTTTGTTCAGGAAGGACAAGCTCATGGGATTGATTTAAATTTTACTATCATTCTCTAAAGGCTGACGACAACCAAAATTTCATTTTGTATATCTTGTTCTCCTCTTGAAATTCTAAATGTCCATGAATCATGAACTATTATTTTTAATTTTTTGAGGTACAATTGTTTTACATTGTTGTGTTAATTTCTGCTGCACAGCAACATTTTGTTGTTGCTGAGTCACTAAGTTTGCGACCCCAGGGACTGAAGCACGCCAGGCTCCCCTGTCCTTCACTGTCTCCCAGAGATTGTTCAGATTCATGTCCATTGAGTTGGTAATGCTATCCAACCATCTCATCCTCTGTTCTCCTTTTGCCCTCAATCTTCCCAGACTCAGGGTCTTTTCCAATGAGTCGGGTCTTCACATCAGGTAGCCAGAGTACTGGAGCTTCAGCATTAGTCCTTCCAATGAATATTCAGGATTGATTTCCTTTGGGAATGACTGGTTGGATCTCCTTGCAGTCCAGGGGACTCTCAAGAGTCGTCTAACAGCAACATATATATGTACATTCCTTTTCATGTTCTCTTCCATTCTGGTTTATCCCAGGATATTGAATATACTTTCCTGTGATCTGCAGGAGGACCTGTTCTTTATCTATCCTATGTGTAAGTGCATCTTCTAATCATGGACCTAGAGTTGATTGAAGAGGAGAGATGTTTACTGTTGCGGTCCAATAATCTATTCTGTTGAGGGAAAACAAAGGATCTAGATGCTATTTCCTTCTCAGGCTGTCTCTGGGTTTGAGGATTAGAAATCTGGGATTGATACCTGTAGGATTCTTCCTCCTTCCATTTTAGTTTTTCCCATTCTAAACCAGACATGAAAATCACTTTTAAAATATCTTTCCCTTTTGATGAACTATTTTAGATGATCTTTCAAAGATCTAAATAAAATCGTACTTTCACTGTTTAAACCGTTTAACATGAAGTTGAAATAAAACTCTGTTATCTTATTGTAATGTTTTGGCAATAGAGCCTAGTGTTGCATTAATGGACTTATAATAACCAGGGGAAATTGAGGCAAGAATAGAGGATGTTCTTTTATGACCCAGTAAATCACCGGTTAGGTCTGGTCATATTGGTTGAACTTCTATCATTGAATAAAATTATTACTTGAGTTCAGGAAGTTGTTATGGTTGTTTGGGCAGAGGGATGAACAAGACAGCACAGGCTGGCAGTAATTTTTGACATAGAGGTTAATTTTATTATGTGCTTTATGTATTTTTAATAAAATATATAGGTCATTAAAAATTGAACAGTGGTGCTTTTTTGGATTTATATTAATTAGCACATACATTGCACTTTATGTTTTCAAAAGCTTTACACATCTTTAATTAACTACCTCATGCTATGTGAGTGAGGTAGTGAGTATGATTATACCCATTTTACAGATGAACAAGCTGAGGTGTAGGGTGCTTAAATAAATTGCCCAAGGGTTCGCAGAAAACCAGGGCAGAATATGCGCTGAACTGTGCAGCCTGCGGCACCAGTCCTGGCCTTGTCTCTCACGTAACCATTAATAGCTTTATTGTACCTTTGCTCAGAAGGAGTAGACCAGTGTCGTAAAGAAATCCTTTCTTCTTTTTTCCTTTTTATCTTGGGGGTTTTTAGTAATACTTTGCCTTTTTTTTTTTTTTTTTAATAAAGACATTTCTTTATTTTTGGCTAGGCTGGGTCTTCATTGCTGTGTGTAGACTTTCTCTAGGTGCAGTGAGCAGGGGCTACTCTCTTCTTGAGCTGCACAGACTTCTCATTGCAGTGGCTTCTCTTGTTGTGGAGCACAGGTTCTAGGCACTCGGGCTTCAGTGACTGCAGCAAGTGGGCTCAGTAGTCGTGGTACACAAGTTTAGTTGCTCCAAGGCATGTGGGATCTTCCCCAACCGTGTCCCCTGCATTGGCAAGCTTATTCTTAACCACTGAACCACCAGGGAAGTCCAATACTTAGTTTTAATACAAGGATCTCAAAGGTCTTACTTAAATTGGACAGCCGCATACCCGGGGGAAGGTACACTATATTACTTCATGTCTTTCAGCAGTGGGTAAGTTGACACATAGAGAGGAAGCTGAAGGTGTCAGTGAGTTAGCGGCACCCTAACTAGACGGATACCCAAAGAACAACAAACTGAAGCCCTGCTCTTCCTACTCCCACCCTCCCATTATTAGATCTCTGCGGACCATAAGAAGGTTTAAAATCGTGTGTAATGACAGCATTGCGAGGAACTCAGCCAAGGTTTACTTCTTTGACTTTTGAGAGCTGCTGCTGCTGCTGCTAAGTTGCTTCAGTCTTGTCCGACTCTATGCGACCCCATAGACGGCAGCCTACTAGGCTCCTCTGTCCCTGGGATTCTCCAGGCAAGAACACTGGAGTGGGTTGCCATTTCCTTCTCCAATGCATGAAAGTAAAAAGTGAAAGTGAAGTCACTCAGTCATGCCTGACTCTTAGCGACCCCATGGACTGCAGCCTACCAGGCTCCGTCGTCCATGGGATTTTCCAGGCAAGAGTACTGGAGTGGGTTCCCATTAAGCACCTTTAAATTTCAATGTCTTACAGAGCACCATCATGCTCTGTAGCATGGAACATGGATTTCTGGTTCATTTGATCCTAATTTTTTATTACCTACCTTGCAAATTTTTGAGGGGGTGGATGAAATCAGTCAATCCACATTACACTTACCATAGTGTCTGGCACTTAGTAAGTGCCCAGTTACTACTGGTTATTATTTGTGGCAATTGTTGACTGGAGGAGGGCATGGCAACCCACCCCAGTACTCTTGTCTTTAGTAGCTCCATGGACAGAGGAGCCTCGCAGGCTGCAGTCCATGGGGTTGCAAAGAGTTGGACACGATTGAGTGACTAAGCATGACGACTGTATAGTAACTAATTTCTGTTGTTCACTGTATTGATTTAAGCCAACAATACTGTAGAATCAAGCTATCCCAACTTTTTCTACTGTTAGGATGCACCACCCTGAGCATGATCCATCATCCACACACGCCTTCACACTCTGTAATAATGTGTGCTATAAACAGAGGTTGTGGTTTCCATACACCCACAGGCCTGTTTAACCATTCCTGTGTCCACCAACTACCTTGAATCAGGAACACAAGAAGGAATTGGGCGGTTCTGTTTCATGCCAACATTCCCAGCTTCTCCCTTAAGACTTCCTCAGGTTTCTTGGGGAGAGTTTCGTTGGGGCAGGGGACACAGGCAAACTTTGCCATCGTCAATACACCTGTTTTTCATGCCTGAAGGCAGACTGGACCAAATGACAGAAACAATGTAATTTTAAATCATTCATTTGGAAATGCATGTGCAAACAAACCCAGATTTTCGACCTCATTTGGGAGACATGAACATGGAGATTCACGTCACCTTTGATTCTTTTAGTCATTTATCAGATTGAGAAAATTAGTGGGACTTCTTGGGCAACAGATGAGGAAAGATGGAGCTGCGTTCTTTGGTCTTGCTCGTGCTAAGCCATTTCATATCTTTTTGCCTGATTTTTCCTGTCTGTAGAGTGAGCCTGCCTTAGGTCATAACTCGGCGGGACTGCTTTTGAACACTGTGCAGGGGTAATACAGTGGGATTAAGAAAATCGTGCTTCAGGACTAAGTGAGAGATGGACTGGTAACCTCTGCGTAAATATTTATTTATTTGCTGCCTGTGTTGGGTCTTAGTTGTGGCACACAGGCTTCTCGGCTTTAGTTTTGCTTGAAGTCCTTAGTAGTCTGGCAGTGACAGTTCTGTTGGTTTCTACTTTTTAGGATCTTAAGCCAGTGGGTGGGCAAACATTAGGGGGGAAAAAAAAATAACCTAAGTATAACTATTGAATAGCATTTTTGTTGCCACAGTTTATCTGTCAAAAGCCATTCCCCAAAACTCACCTTAGAGGAAGCTGGACAGGAGAGAACAAAAAAGAATTGAGAGAACAAAAAAAGGTCTGTGGTTCCTGTAGATGCCCAGTATTTCAAACAAATACATGCTCCTATTTTAGCCAGTTCACTTGCGTCAATTATGCTTCTGGAGATAATCTTTATGGACTGTGAATTATCTCTGGAAATTTGTTTCAGATGTGGCTGCAAGGAGTTTTCATCCTGAAAGGTCATCTCTGCATGAAGGTGGAGGTATAATTTGTGTCTTGGAAATGGCTGTTTTTCAATGACTGACATGCATTTATTCACTGAAAGATTGTATAAATACAAGGTTATGCTCCTTCTACTGCAAAGAGGCTTCTGCTCTTTGATGTGCAGATATATAATGATGTAGGTTTAAAAAGTCTTATCTGACTCCAAAATTCACATCTCAAATTGCTATGTGGAAACTGGCTGATCATTACATGGAGTCCCAGTTCCTAGGATACAAATTATGAAGAAAACAAGTGAAAAAAAGAAAGCATGTTAAGAAAATAATTAAGGGCGATAAGACATGCTTTCCCAGGCATAGTATAGGTGCTTGGCTTCTTTAAGGTATAAGGTCTCAATATGCAGTGTGATTTTGAGTATATGTCACCCATCCCATGGAGGATTGGTTGCTTGTGGTCAATGACTCTGTCACGGGGGTCAGTTAATCAACAGTGGCAAAGGATGCCTTATAGACATAATAAATGAAGACATCTTTATTGAGACTCCTACCATTTACCACGATTATTTGGGAACAGGCTTCAAGTTAAACAAATTCTGTTAGGAGTCTAATCATTGGAGAATGTGATTGCAGCATTGAAGGAAGAATTCAACATCAACAATGCAGACTCAGAATTTAGAAACAGGCTCTGTGCTTTTGGCTGACCTTCTGAGCTCTCAGTTTTGAGCCAAGCATTGCATCACTAGCATGGTCTAGCCTCTTTTTTTACCCCTTGCATCGAAAAGCATAAGAACAGTTGAGGGTGCAAACACCTCTCCACTGCGTTAGTTGGAGGATACCATAGAAAAAGTGAAAGGCTGATTATACTGGTTGAAGAGATTGTGCCGTGTCAGCATAAGCATTGTGTGTTGCAGTATAGGTGCTGGCAAGTGACCGGAGAACCATTAGTTTATATCACGCATTGGCTATCAGCAAGTCAGCACGGGTGCTCTATTTCTTGATGGTTTTGTAAAGTTAAACTGCGGATTCAAATCATGTCTCTAATGAAGATCATTAGTTTGTGTCTTTCCATTGGGGACATATAACCCTCTAGGCTATACTGGTGCGTGTATAGACTATTTCTCTGACTTTGAATACATCTCAGTCTCCGATGCATGCACTGGAGAAGGCGATGGCACCCCACTCCAGTACTCTTGCCTGGAGAATCCCAGAGATGGAGGAGCCTGGTGGCTGCCACCAATGGGGTTGCACAGAGTCGGACACGACTGAGGTGACTTAGCAGCAGCAGCAGCAGCAGCGGCAGTCTCCAATGCAAAGAGACCTCGGTTTTGCTCTGTTCTTAAGCTATCAGCTTGCTGGGGCTTTATTGAGGCTCTCCTAGGCTCATGTCCTTTAGTTTCTGGTGCTGAACTCATTCCTACCTTAGGCTTGTTGGAATCATCTCTGCCAAGCATGTTGGAAAATCAGCGATTTCTTTTCATAAAGTCCATACAAGTTGTTTGAAATCATCCTCTTGTGGAGAATGAAAACAACTTCACAATTTTTTTTCCTAGGGAATTTCAAAGTCAAAGCACGCAAACCGCTTTTAACAGCCCGATGCAGAAAATGGAAGTAATTTTAGATTTGGGGAAAATAAGGGTCTGCCTCATTAAATGTTGCTATTGAAATCTCTATTGTTTCCTCCGGTTCTCCCCGTTTATGAGGCTGACATCACCCAGAGATGAGAGGGAAGCTTTTGTGGCACCGTTTCAAGAGCCAAGCACCTCCGAGTTAGTCACAAAGTTAATAACACAAGAACTGTTAAAAACGAACCAAGCTTGCTGGAACTGGAATCACAACAGAGTAACTTCTTGCCGTGCCCAGGGTGGAGGGGAGAGGGGAAAGCTGAACAAACAAGCACCCGCAGTTGGATCAGGAATGGGTGGGTGGAGGTCTGTGACACCTTGCAACAGCTTCCCGGGCACCTAGACCTGACCTGGCCACTGGACTGAATGGCAAAGATTAAAATCTTCTTTTTCACTTCCTTGTAAATCCCTTCTCTCTGCTGATCATTGGCCTGGCTTGTCAAGATGGCATGGGTCCTTCTTCTTACCACTAGCTTTGGAATGATCAGTTTCTTTTTTATTTTCTTCCTTATATGCATCTGGGTGAATGGTTAAAGCCTTGCCTCTCTTAGGCTGGAGACTAAGCCATGGAAATGGTAAACACACTTTTAGCTCATACTCTTTGCCATCCTTCCCCCTAATCAGAAACCCTGCTTCTCCCCTGCTATGGTCAATTTTCAGTATTCATCTGTGTCTTGAGTCAATTGTGCACACATGCCTATGGTACATGGAATAAAAGTCAAAGGCAATCTTACTTTTACTGTTAATGTTTTAAAAAGTCATTTTATTTAGGCTCTGGCTTCTTTCTGGAGCAGTTGCTCTAAAAATCTGAGCTTATATTTTATGTTTTTGCAGCTGTATGGCTTTAATACAGGCTCCAAATCATTTACTGGTGTTTCTGACGGGACTTTTTGTTTTCATAGGTGTGTAAATGTGTTATCGAAGATACTTTGGCATTGACCAAAGACTCAAGTTTGTAACTTCAGTTAAAGAGAGCGTCTAGGTTTCCCCAATCCCTCTGCTTTCTTGAAAGAAGAGAAATGTTTTACTTGACAGGTGCTCTGGATTTCTGTACCAAGTCTTCGACTAAATTTATTTTCCTTGAGGTTTGTGCTAAAAGTTAAAATTCAAGCAACTGTGACAAGATTTTTTTCCCTTTTCCCTTCCCTCACTGGAAAAGACTCTGAAGCTGGGAAAGATTGAGTGCAGGAGGAGAAGGGGGTGACAGAGGATGAGATGGTTGGATGGCATCACCGACTTGATGGATATGAGCAAACTCTGGGAGATAGTGAAGAACAGGGAAGCCTGGCATGCTGCAGTCCATGGGGGTCGCAAAGAGTCGGACGTGACTGAGCAACTTAAAAAACAACTCCCTTCCTGGCTGTGGCTTGTCTAGTGTTTTACGTGAATGTAACTTTTTCAACCTTATTTCTCCTAAAGCATTTTAATGTCATGTCAAGTTTCTCTGAGCAAACTTAAGCAATGATTCCAAAATCTGGCATATGGGTCCAAATCGTGGGGAAGGTTTTCCAAATCTCTGTGCAAGGACCTAGGAATTGGAATTTTAGAACCTCATTGAATGATCTTGGTGATCATATGGTTTGGGAGCGTCTGATGAGAGAGTAGGTAGGGATGGGGCAGGGGGTCCTGGTGATGTCTGTCCCACACGGTCCAAGGCAGGATCTAGTCAATTATTCAATTATGCTTACGTTTAATGAACATTTACGGAGTACCTGCTGTCGGCGGGTACCGTTCCAGGAGCTGGGATGTCAGGATGAGTACGATCCAGTTTTGCTCAAGATGATCTCATAGTTCAGTGAATGAGACAGACACACAGACAACTGTTTTCCCTTTAATGTGGTTGTGTCAAAGCAGAGGTATGATGTGGTAATGATATACAATGGAATATTACTCAGCGATCAAAAAGAATGAAATAATGCCGTTTGCAGCAATACGGATGGATTTAGAGATTGTCATACTAAGTGAAGTCAGTCAGAAAGCGAAATACACACACACACACACACACACACACAGAACGAAATACAAATATCATATGATGTCACTTATATGTGGAAGTTAAAAAAATAGTACAAATGCACTTACTTATAAAACAAAAATAGACTCACAAACAGATAAAACAAATTTATGGTTACCGAGAGGGAATGAGGGGAGGGATAAATTAGGAGTTTGGAATTAACAGTCACATTGCTATATATATAATAGATAAACATCAAGGTCCTAACTGTAGAGCACAGGAAACTGTATTCAATATATTGCAATACACTATAAAATAGAAAGTAATTTTTAGGAAGAATATGAATATGTTCATGCTTATGTATAACGGAATCACTTTGCTGTGCACAGGAAACTAACAGAATACAGTAAATCAATGACCCTTCAACCAAAAGAAAATAAAAACATAAAAAAATATGTCTTAAACTGTGTGCGGTTTTAAAAGCTCAGGGAGTCAACTTTCGCCAGAGCCCACGGAGGACGGACAGATAACCACTAATGAACAGGGGCCGGTGCTGATGTGATTCGTGCATTACAACGAACCCTAACACAACATTGTAACGCAACTATATTGCTGTTTAGTTGCTAAGTCTTGTCCGACTGTTTTGCGACCCCATGGACTGTAGTCCGCCGGGCTTTTCTATCCATGGCAAGAATACTGGAGTGGGCTGCCATATCCTTCTCCAGGGGATCGTCCCGACCCAGGGATCTAATCCGGATCTC
Organism: Capra hircus; assembly: GCF_001704415.2. NCBI lineage: Eukaryota > Metazoa > Chordata > Mammalia > Artiodactyla > Bovidae > Capra > Capra hircus. The sequence goes on from NC_030820.1 coordinate 12,546,984, forward strand.
CTGAATTGGCAGGAGGATTCTTTACCACTGAGCTATCTGGGAAGCCTTCAAAGCACTATTACTCGGATTAAAAGAATAAATAAAAATTAAACCTGAGGAGATTTTACACACACACAGAAATAAATGAATAAAAAAAACCCTAAATCAAAAAAAAGAGAGCGTGTCCAGGGCGGGGGCCGGTGTCTCACCCCAGGGAGGAGGTGCGCCCCACTGCTGTCTCCCACCTTCCATGAGCAATGGAATGAGGAGAAAGGACCCTGGGGATCACCCCCTTAACACTGCAAGGGCAGGCGTAGGAAGATGGCCCTGGCTACCAGGGAGACCTTCGCCGCAGGCTCCAAAGGCCCCCGTGGACGCCTGTCACAAGCTGCCACTTTCGGTCTGTCTCAGACTTTGAGCTCACAACCGCAGGTCCTTTGACTGGGGCGTGGGCGCTTTAGAAAGGCCAGCCCTCAGACCTAGCCGGCTACCTTTCCTGTTGAAGAAAAGATCTAAAAACAGAAGGGAGATGGAGAGAAAATAAGGCAAAATACAAGAAAAAAAAAAAAAAAAGCCAAAAACCCCAGAGGAGCTTTTGTGGTGGGGCTGGCAGCTCTGTGAAAAGTTCAGGAAATGAAGGTGAGAATCAGATTTGTCAAAGGGCAATGGAGACCATGGTCCGCTCTCTTGGCTGAAACTGCTGCACTTGGATGTTCATTTTCTTTCCTTTTCACTCAGAAGTTTCTGGCTGTATGTGAGCTGCATGGTACAGAAGTGGAGTGGATAGAAATAGAAGAGGGAAAGAAAAGCATGAGTCCAATACCAGGCCTGTATTCTCTCTGTGTGGGCAGAAGGTTTTATGATTCTTTTTAAATCTTACACATCATTAAAATGCTTCAGTATTTCCCCCGAGTCAGCATGCTTTTTAAAAGTTAATGAGGAAGGGAAATGTTAAGAAAAATAAAATTCTGCATCTTGGTAGCAAGGTGTTATGGAACGAAGGCACCGGGCTTTCTCCATCAATCTTTTTTTTTTTTTTTTTTGAGGTGTGGTTCCTTCTAGAAACTTGATTTTCCGCAGGAGGGAGATCTCTCCAGCGCACAAACAGAAGTCAGAGAGGGCTCATGATCCTGAGAGCCTTTCTGTGACTGCAGGCAAGGTACTTTGCCTCTGGGTGCCTCAGTTTCCCTCTCTGTAAAATGGGATAATAATACTTAATTACTTCACCATGCTGAGGTAAGGATTCATTAGTTGATGTTTGTAAAAGGCTTTGAAGCCAGCAAACGCTACAACAGAGTTAAACATGATTATTAATAATACATTTCAACCAAGTTCATAATTGCATTTGCCATCACAAATTTCCCTGGCAGTTTTCAGCTGGTGACTTTATTTTTCAGCCTCACTCATTAAAAAGAAACCAAAAGGAGTGCTGTGGCAAGAATAGCTCTAGTCTTCCCTGAAAAGATGGATACTTACCTGCCTTGGGTGAAAGAGTATCTCTTCTATAAGCATTCAATAGATTCTGAAAAATGCCAAATGTTGTAGAAAGGACTACCGTGGCCAGGAAGTTTTATTTTTTATTTTATTAAAAAAATTGTTTTTGCTCTTCTTTACTTGTCCATCATGTTTTGAATTTTATTTTTTATTCTTTTTAAAAATTGAAGTGTAGTTGATTTACAATGTTGCTAATTCTTGTTGGACAGGAAAGTGACTCTGTTACACATACATATACATTCTTTTTAAAATATTCTTTTCCATTATGGTTCATCATTGGATTCATGTATATATATATATATATATTTTTTAATTGGAGGATAATTGCTTTACAATTTGTGTTCTGCTGTACACGACATGAATCAGCTATAAATATACACACATCCCCTCCCTCTTGAACCTCCTTCCCACCAACCCCCCATCCCATATTATATTGGACCATGGTTGATTGACAACACTGCATTAGTTTCAGGTGTATGACCAAGTGATTCATTATACATATACACGCATCTATCCTTTTTCAAATTCTTTTCCCATTTAGGTCATTACAGAATATTGGGCAGCATTTCCTGTGATGTGCAGGAGGTCCTTGCTGGCAGATTTAAAAATGAAGAAAATGCTAGTTTAAAAAGTGCAAGATGAGAGGAAGATCTGAGAGGGCAGCACTTTCCAGAGCTGATTCAATCCCTATGCTCTGGACCTAACCACAGAGTAGTTGATTTGTCATCTGCCTGGGGTTGTTTTTTTCTCTTTGGTCCCTTTTTCTGGCCTCCGCCCTCTTCCTGTGCTGGGTCACTTAGGGGTGTGTTGGTGTATGTGTGTTTAAAATCTCTTGTTTGATCCCTGTCTATCTGCTGCTTTCCTTTATGTCAACTGAAAGAAGCATTTTTGCATCATATAATGCTGATCTCGCAAATTGCGATGAAAATATCAGAGAGCTGAGGTCAACACAAGTAACCTGGCTCATGGTAGGAGGTCAACAAATATTTGTGTCAGAGAGCCAGGTCTTGGAGTCTTCCTGGGTGTCTGAGGTTGAACGTCTAGTAAAATGATGTCATAACGACACAGGTCGTGATATCCAGTGTAGCCCGAAGCAGGGGCTCCTGACCAGCCTTGGGTTGGGTGTGCGTTTGGCTTATTTTCCCAAAAGAATTGTGTGTTTGCTCGAATGTAGCTTTACTCTCATTCACTGGTTCTCCAGAGGAATCTCCCACGCCAACAACATCACCTGGGAACTGGTTAGAAATGCAGACTCTCAGGTCCTAGCCCCACTATACGGTCCAGCAGTGTGTGTCTGCAAGCCCTCCACTGGCTCTGATGTAGGAAGTCTGAGAACCTCGGGTCTGCTTCAGTCCCGCTCTGGATGGATGACAAGCTCTAGGGAGTCTGGATTGCTGTCAGTAGCAGGCAGCTGAGCAAGGCATTGTAAAACCCATGCCAGAACTCAGAGTCTTTACAACTGAGGCTGAATTTTGCCTGGAGAACCAGAAGGATTGCTTTGCAATTGGGAGGAAAGTGAGGAAGCTTAGGCTGCTTTTCCAGCATCTTTCTTCCAGAATCCCTGTCTGTGCTTTTCAGACTCTACGAAGTTCCACCTTCTCCAGCTCCCTCCCTCTGAGTTTACCAGTTTATCTGATATTTCCTGTCACTTTACCAATACTGCCACTAGTATGGACACTTCTGCATGCCTGACACTGTTACTTGGCTGTAAGTTTATGCTGGCCTTGACTTCGCGGGTTAGTTGGTCCATCTGTGATGATGGACACACAGGCCTCATGTTTTTGGCTTCTGGTGGTGACTCCTACGGCGCTGATTTCATGTAGCCTGAGCTCCTTGGGGTTTTGTCGGTGGCTTCCTCCAGACCTATGAACTTGAAGCTGTTGTCATTTCCAGATAGACACTCGGGGTCAAGAAACTGTGATGAGAGGTGAAGAGAGATTGTCCTCGCTTTTGGCAAATATATTTGGGTGCTGAACGTCAGGCTTTCAGCTATCTGGCAAGAACTTTGGGAGAAACTGATACAACTTCATAGTCATCAGCAGATTTTGAATTATAAACTCATTTTTTCTTAAAGGGCGTTGCTGGTTCCATGTGAGGCACTGGGTTAATTTTTAAAATACATAGAATCCTCATGGCGACTCTGAAATGTAGGTATTGATATTCCCAATTTCGTGACACATTTTATCTGAGTTATGCATCAAGCAGCAATCAACAGAGGTTTTTTTTTAAATTGAAGTATTGTTGATTTAAAATGTTCTGTTAGTTTCAGGTGTACAGCAAAGTGATTCAGTTATATGTATTCTTTTTGAGTTTCTTTTCCATTATAGGTTATTACAAGATGTTGAGTATAGCTTCCTGTGCTAGACAGGAGGTCCTTGTTGATTATCTGTTTTATATAGAGTAGTGTGTATATTTAATCCCAAACTCCTAATTTATCCCTCATCCTCCTTCCCCTTTGGTAACTGTAAGTTTGTTTTCTCTGTCCATGGGGTCTATTTCTGTTAAGTAAATAAGTTCATTTGTATAATTTTTTTTAGATTCTACATATAAGTGATATCATATTTGTCTTTCTCCGTCAGCTTACTTCACTAGTATGATAATCTCTAGATCCATCCATATTGCTACAAATGGCATTATTTTATTAATATTATTTTTATAGTTAAGTGGCATTCTATTATATGTATGTACAACATCTCTATCCATTCACCTGTTGATGGACACTCGGGTTGCTTCCATGTCTTGGCAATTGTGAGTAGTGCTACAGTAAACTCTGGGATGCATGTATCTTTGTGAATGAGAGTTTTCATCATTTTTGGATAGACGCCCAGGAGTGGGATTGCTGGATCATGCGGTAATTGTATTTTTGGTTTTATAAGGATCCTCCTTACTGTTCTCCATCGTTTTATAAGGATCCTCCTTACTGTTCTCCATCGTGGTTGTACCCATTTGCATTCCCACCACCAGTGTAGGAGGGTTGGTTTCCTTTTCTCCACATTCTCACCAGCATTTATTATTTGTGGACTTACTTGGTGATGGCTGTTCTGACCAGTGTGAGGTGACACCTCTTTGTCGTCTTGATTTGTTTTTCTCTAGTAATTAGTGATCTTGGGCACCTTTTCATGTGCTGTTTGGCAGCAAAGATTTTTTTGAATTCTCACCACATGCTAAGGTCTTCTGAATCCTGTTTGCTGGCACCTGGAAAGCCCTCTGCCCAAGTCCTTGACTTTGGGAAAGGCTGTGATATAATTGTGAGAACCCTCGGTTTCCTTCAGCAGATTCTAGAGCTGATTTGAGTAATTCAAGCCTAAGGGCCTGATACTGCCCTCTGAGAAGGATAGAGAGTAACCACAGCGACAGGACTGGCTGCGTTTGCTCAGTATCTCCCGGCGGCAGGGCTCCCAGGTGCTGTGCAATCTTGAGCTGATAGATGGGGGATAACAGTAATTAGAACCTTCAAAGCACTTGGCAAACATTCATTAGCAGCTCTCACGGAGAAAGACAGAAGAGAAATAAACGACAGCATTATCCCATTTTGCAGACATGGGAAATCAAGGCAGAAAATGAGATGCTTTGCCTAACTCCATATTCTGCTGCTGCTGTTGCTGCTGCTGCTAAGTCGCTTCAGTCGTGTCTGACTCTGTGCGACCCCGTAGACGGCAGCCCACCAGGCTCCCCCATCCCTGGGATTCTCCAGGCAAGAACACTGGAGTGGGTTGCCATTTCCTTCTCCAATGCATGAAAGTGAAAAGTGAAAGAGAAGTCACTGAGTCGTGTCCAACTCTTCACGACCCCATGGACTGCAGCCTACCAGGCTCTTCCGTCATGGGATTTTCCAGGCGAGAGTACTGGAGTGGGGTGCCATTGCCTTCTCCATATTCTGAGGACCATTTAAAGTAGAAGTGGCTTATAGAAAAGAATGAAATAACGCCGTCTGCAGCAATATGGATGGACCTAGAGATGATTATACCAAGTGAAGTAAGTCGGGCAAAGAAAGACAAACATCATATAATATCACTTTTATGTGGAACCTAAAATATGATACATATGAACTTATTTACAAAACAGACACAGACTCACAGACAGAAAACAAACTCATGGTTTCCAAAGGGGAAGTGTGGTCAGGGGAGGGATGAATGAGGAATTTCGGATTAATGTATAGACGCTGTGTGGTGCGTGCTCAGTTGCTTCAGTTGTGTCCGACTCATGGCGGCCCTGTGGACTGCAGCTTGTCAGGCTCTTCTGTCCATGGGATTCTCCAGGCAAGAATGCTGTAGTGGGTTGCCATTTTGTCCTCCAATATACCCACTATTAAATATAAAATAGATAATCAACAAGGTCCTATTGTATAGCATGGGGAGCTCTACTCAATATTCTGCAATAAACTAAATTGGAAAAAACTCTGAAAAAGAATGGATATATTTATATCTGAATCATTTTGCTCTACACCTAAAACTAACACATCATAAAGCCACTATGCACACATGGGGGCTAAGTCGCTTCAGTCGTGTCCGACTCTTTGCAACCCAATGGACTGTAGCCTGCCAGGTTCCTCTGTCCATGGGATTCTCCAGGCAAGAATACTGGAGTGAGTTGTCATGCCCTCCTCCAGGGGATTTTCCCAACCCAGGGGCAGAACCTGCATCTCTTGCATCTCCTGCATGGGCAAGCAGATTCTTTACCACTGTTTAGAAGCCTCAGGTGGCTGCTAAACATGCTAGAGGACATCCCCCACCACCCTACCACATATACACCAAGGACTATCTGGCCCCAAACGTTAAGGATACAGAGGTTGAGAGACCCTGATAGACAATGAAAACTTGTGACTTTCTGGGGGCTTGTCGAATGTATGAGAAAGTAAGCCACCTCTATTTTACTTCTTTTCTCTTTTTGACTATTTAAATTGATTAATTTATTTTCTCCTCTTAAACTATTAGTTGCCTGAAACAAAGATGGCTAATGATGATGATTACAGGTATTTCTGTTTCAGTTGCGTTGTTTATAAAAATGACATTAGCATTTAAATAGTAGGCATGCTGAAAAACTTTCCTTATAAAACGGATTCAGGTTTAAACTAGTAACCTCTGTGATAGCTGGAATTAGTTTTTAAATTTAGTTTTTATCGTATATTGGAGTATAGTTGATTTGTGGGCTTCTCTGATGGCTGAGCAGTAAAGAATCTCATTGCGTTGTAGGAACCACTGGGGAGTCCATGGGGTCGCAAAGAGTTGACCATGAGTGAGCACACACAAGCGCACAGGAACAGCAACCTGCACCTCCACCCATCGGGTGCTAGCAGCGTCTCCCACTCCCCGGCATGTGCAAGTATCCCCCTTGGGGTGGGGGCAAAGTCGCTCCAGCTGTGAACTATACCGTTATACCAAATACGTGAAACTGACATTCTGCGTGACAAGACTGCTTATGCTTATTATCATCTTCTGAGTGTTGACTCATGCTACACAAGTAGCTATCACTTTTCTGGGGAGCTCACTTCCTCAGCGATGTTCAAGAACACAAGATGGATGGGAGAACGTTTGAAGCTCAAAAGTGTGCAGAGTCTCCAGGGCCGTACTTAAATTTAGGACTGTCAGGCTTACTTCACTTAGTATGCTAATCTCTAGATAGTCATCACGCACCCTCCCGGTCCCTGTTGGAAAGCAGCGCTGTGGTGCTAGACAGATGAGATGTCCATCTCATGAGATGTGCAGATGAGATGTGTCAGAAATCTTTGACTTTGGGCATCTCTCAAACCAACACTGTGCCTGGTTTGGCAAGATGGTATTCCAAGAAGGCTGAGCCTCCTGGAGGGCCAGAAGCATCTTTACGCCCTTTATCCTGAGTGGGACCTGTATCAAAAACCCATCTTACCATATCCTGGTCCAGAAATAAGCTAACTGGGCTTGTCTGGGGCTCACCTGGGACATGAGCCACAGTGCAGCAAGAGGTGAAAGGCAGAAGTGTGTGGCTGGAATCACACGTGGGCTGGGAGGGCTATTTAGCTTTCAGATGGGGGAGTTAACAGAGAGGCTGTTGGCGCACACAGTGCTTGTTGCTGGTGAGCCCCGCAGCTGGGCCTGTAAATCAACCAACTGTGTACTTAACACAAAGTGGCATTTTCCAGATGAACATCTGTCTGCGGGTTCAGGGCAGCTTTGAGAAGCAGGGGGGTTTTCCGATGAGATCAGGAAGGACAAGTCTTCCCCAGGAGGTGGGGGCCGGGGGACTCTTTCTACCCAGGTGTTTTTCCCTCCTCTTCCTCTGCCGTCAGGTCTAGACTAAACCCGCTCAGGAGGCCCCATTTCTCAGTTCAAGGTGAATTCCTGTGAAGAACTGGTTTCTGTGGTGTGCTCTGGGGTCAGGCGTTTCTGCACCTTGACCGTGGAGGTAGTGTTACTCATAGAAAGGAAAGGCAGATTCGTCCTTGTCATCTCTTTCCCTCTGTTGGAGAGAAGAAGTCAGAGGACTCTGAAACAAGAAACACAGATGTTATGGTGTCCTGGTGGACAACTGGGCTTGGAGAGAGAATGGGGGTGCAGAGTGAGAGGGATTTCTCAGCATAAAAGGATTCCTGTGAGTAAAAGACTTCTAAAATGCCGAGCGGATGTATCACACATTTCTAGTTTGCAGCATATTTAATTTTGCCAGTGAAATAAGACAGGAATCACATGGTAAAAGAAACAGTGTTATGAAGATGTAATTGACATGCAATAAATGGTTCATCTTTAAAGTATACAGTTTGATATGGTTTGCCATGTGTACACCCATGAACCATTAGTGAAAAGAGTGAAACTTACCAGCCTCTCCAAACTTTCCTGTGTCCCTTTGTAATTCTCTCTCCTTCCACCCTCATCTTCAGATAACCAGTGATCTGCTTTCTGACACTATAGACCGGTTTGCAAGTATTGTATGCTTTTGTCTGGCTCTTTTCATTCAGCAAAATGATTTTCAGATTCATCTGTGTGGATGTATCAATCATCCACTTCATTTTAAGGCTGAGTGGTGTCCCTTTCTTTGGATATACCACAATTTGTTTATCCTTTTTCTGCTGATGGCTATTTGAGTTGTTCCCAGTTTTAGCTATTATAAATAAAGTTGCTATGAATGTATAAGTCTTTGTGTGGATCTATATGCTTTCCTCTGGGCAAATATTTTTAGTTTGACTAAAGACCTAGGGGTGGAATAGATAGAGCAAAATATAGGTATAGGTTTAACTTGTAAGAAACTGCTGAATTATTTTCCACGATTGCACCGTCTTTTAGATAAGCGCCATTAAAAGCAACGAGAGCCTTAGCCAACCTTCCAGCTTGCTTCTCCTTTAGGCATGCATGTGCACTCTGTCATGTCCAACTCTTTGTGACCCCAAGGACTGTAGCCCACCAGGCTACTTCAACCAAGGAATTTTCCAGGCAAGAATACTGTTCAGTTTAGTTCAGTCGCTGAGTCGTGTCCAACTCTTTGTGACCCCATGAATCGCAGCACGCCAGGCCTCCCTGTCCATCACCAACTCCCAGAGTCCACCCAAACTCATGTGTATTGAGTTGGAGATGCCATCCAGCCATCTCATCCTCTGTCGTCCCCTTCTCCTCCTGCGCCCAATCCCTCCCAGCATCAAAGTCTTTTCCAATGAGTCAACTCTTCACATGAGGTGGCCAAAGTACTGGAGTTTCAGCTTCAGCATCATTCCTTCCAAAGAAATCCCAGGGCTGATCTCCTTCAGAATGGACTGGTTGGATCTCCTTGCAGTCCAAGGGACTCTCAAGAGTCTTCTCCAACACCGCAGTTCAAAAGCATCAATTCTTCGGCACTCAGCTTTCTTCACAGTCCAACTCTCACATCCATAAATGACTATTGGAAAAACCATAGCCTTGACTAGATGAACCAGTAATGTCTCTGCTTTTCAATATGCTATCTAGGTTGGTCATAACTTTTCTTCCCAGGAGTAAGTGTCTTTTAATTTCATGGCTGCAATCACCATCTGCAGTGATTTTGGAGCCCCCCGAAATAAAGTCTGACACTATTTCCACTGTTTCCCCATCTATTTCCCATGAAGTGATGGGACCAGATGCCATGATCTTCGTTTTCTGAATGTTGAGCTTTAAACCAACTTTTTCACTCTCCTCTTTCACTTTCATCAAGAGGCTTTTTAGTTCCTCTTCACTTTCTGCCATAAGGGTGGTGTCATCTGCATATCTGAGGTTATTGATATTTCTCCTGGCAATCTTGATTCCAGCTTGTGTTTCTTCCAGTCCAGCGTTTCTCATGATGTGCTCTGCATATAAGTTAAATAAGCAGGGTGACAATATACAGCCTTGACGTATTCCTTTTCCTATTTGGAACCAGTCTGTTGTTCCATGTCCAGTTCTAACTGTTGCTTCCTGATCTGCATACAGATTTCTCAAGAGGCAGGTCAGGTGGTCTGGTATTCCCATCTTTTTCAGAATTTTCCACAGTTTATTGTGATCTACACAGTCAAAGGCTTTGGCATAGTCAATAAAGCAGAAATAGATGTTTTTCTGGAACTCTCTTGCTTTTTCCATGATCCAGCGGATGTTGGCAATTTGATCTCTGGTTCCTCTGCCTTTTCTAAAACCAGCTTGAACATCAGGGAGTTCACAGTTCATGTATTGCTGAAGTCTGGCTTGGAGAATTTTGAGCATTACTTTACTAGCATTTGAGATGAGTGCAATTGTGCGGTAGTTTGAGCATTCTTTGGCATTGCCTTTCTTGGGGATTGGAATGAAAACTGACATTTTCCAGTCCTGTGGCCACTGCTGAGTTTTCCAAATTTGCTGGCATATTGAGTGCAGCACTTTCACAGCATCATCTTTCAGGATTTGAAACAGCTCAACTGGAATTCCATCACCTCCACTAGCTTTGTTCGTAGTGATGCTTTCTAAGGCCCATTTGACTTCACATTCCAGGGTGTCTGGCTCTAGATGAATGATCACACCATCGTGATTAGGGTTGCCATTTCCTACTCCAGGGGACCTTCCCAACCCAGGGATTGAACCCGCTTCTCTTGTGTCTACTGCACTGGCAGGTGGGTTCTTTGTCACTGAGCTACCTGGGAAGCCCTCTCCTTCTGGAGGGAATGCATTTCTTGTTACTTACTTCTGCTAGAAGGAATGGTCAGGATAATTAGCAAATATCTGCCAAACTTCTTTTGAGTGAAACATCACTCCTAAAGAGGCAGATTTGAAAAACAACAACAACAACAACAAGAGGTGATTCGACAATCATTTCCTTGTTTGAGACCTGGAAGTTGACTTAATTGGATTAGTCAGGCCCTGGTTCATACACTGGTTAAATCCCCTGACTTCATATGGAGCATGAGAACTGGAGGGGAAAAAAATAGGCAAGTTGTCACGAAAACAGCAGCAAAATTTTCCCAAATGACACAAGTATGGTTTTCTTCACATGCCCAAGTGAGCAGATAATTGCAAAATCTTTATTTGTCTTTGTTTGGGGTACATCGGGCCTAAGAGCAAAATGACGCAATGCTATTGGCTGGGTCTCATTGGTTTCTCGTTATGTTTGACTGAAATGCAGCATGTTAGAAGGTGAAGGGAGGGAGCCAGGACTGGGTCTGGACGCAAAACACAGACTAACCGCTCTCTAATCAGCAACAAATGTAGGAGAGATTCCTGGTGACACACGGGCCAGGCAAGGTCATTTTGGATAGGCGGGTAAGGCTGGAGTGGGTCCAGGGCTTTACAAGCAGGAATGGAGGATGAGTCTTCCCCTTCCTTTTTTATGAATAAAGACAAGGTTGGGGATTCAGGTCTGGCTGTATTTTTCAAGGAAAGAAGAAATAGAATTCTTCTGCCAAACCTGAACCAACACTTTGGCTTAGCTCTTGGTTCTGCATGGCACAGGAACCAGATTTTAGATAAAGAAGAGACGTTTCTGTTACCTTGCTGGGCAGGAAATGGGGTTTTGGTCCTGGGATTCCTTTTCTGAGTGTGTGGGCGTCACCGTTTCCTGTTTCTTTTTTTCTCTCTTTTCTTTTTTTCTTTAAGCTTTTGCATTTAAGAAAATGTATTTAATGCCCTGAATTTTGTGTTTGTTTTGGTAAATTCTCATAGATAAATCAAAATTAGAATTTATTAGATCTCGGAACGACCATTTGAATCTGCTCTTTGATTAGCCTGTCAAGTGTATGATGTGAAATGCTTTTTCCTTGGAGGAGATTAAACTGTTAGGCTGTTCAGGTCAGAGAGCAGCAGCAGTACTCTACAGTAGGAGTTACTTGTGCTCTACAGTAGGACCAGAGAGCACAAAATTAAAGAAATATGCATTGACAGCGGTGATCTTCTACTAATTCCATAGAGATAAATGATAGAGATCACACCATATTATTGTTATTATCAGTCACCCCCACTTTTTCATTCTAAACACCCCCACCATCTTTTCATTTAAGAATAGTTGATTTATAATATTGCGTTAGTTTCTGACGTATTGCAAAGTAAATCAGCTATGCATATTTTTTTTTCAGTATTTTTCTCATTATAGGTTATTACAAGACAGTGAATAAAATTCTTGGTGCTCTACAGTAAGATCTTGTTTCTATTTTATATATAATAGTGAGGGTGTGTTAATCCCCAAATTGTGATGTAACCCTTCTCCTCTTTCCTTTCTGGTAATCATGAATTTTTCTCCCGTGTCTGTGAGTCCATTGATCTTTGATGGACACTTAGGTCGTTTCCATGTCTTGCCTATTGTCAATAGTGCTACTATGAACAAATGAACATAGCGGTATTTCAACAAAACGTTGTTTACCCAAGGAACCAGACTTGGCCATCCCTGCTGCAGTCTGAGTTTTCACTTTACAGATGAGGATACTAAAGACCCAAGAGGCTGGCTGACAATAACAACCATCCATGTGGCCCAATGCTTGACCAGCCAGCTAGTTGACACAAGGTAAAACGCTTTTCCATGCCACCTATAAAAAAGGAAGATGTGCTAATTATCTACACTAGTTTTCAAGTTTCAGGAGTGGCATTCCTTTATTTTTGCCATTTTCTGTTTGTTAGAAGCGGGTAGAAGCCCAGTCCTTGCTCAAAGAGTTGGGCGGGAGGTTGCATAAGGATGTGACAAGCACTGGGATCACTGGCTGCTTCAGGAGACATCCAGACACGTGATTTCTAATGTTTCCCTGGCCTTAAAATTCTCAAATGGCATTCATTTTTCAGATTCTTTCCAGCCCTTTGCTTACTTATCGGTATTTTTTTTTTGGGGGGGGTGCTATTTTGCTTAACTTTTGAGAACTTCCATTATTCACAATATCTGATGAGCCCATGGAAAACAGAATATTTGGGATATAAATAGTTCTGAAGATTTGGTAATTACGGATTGTGGCTGTCATCAATTTGGATATAAATTTGAATGCACTTTAACATTTAAATCTCTGTGTAAGTACGATTATTAGCTGGATCAACTTTTTAAACAGAAAGTCTTATTGACATGTGCATAATCAATATATTTGTTAATGACGGAGGCACTTATGAAAGCAGATCTCTTTTTTAACTCTAGTTGGTCACATCTACTTAATTTTGCAGGGACCCTAGTATGTTTTTGAAAGTTAAAAAACTTCATTTCTTTAAAATTTTGTGACTCAATCTTTCTAATAATTTAGAATGAACTTTTGATCAGATTTGCATGATTTGACTATCTTTTTTTTTTTTTTTTAAGAGAACCAAAGGAGCAAATTTCCTGGTTTTGCTCTTTCTTTATCCTATGTAGATGAATTTTATAGCCAATGAATGAGTTTGGTTTGGGGGTAACCCTGAAACCATTTGAATGCAGGGTTCCAAAGAATAACAAGGAGAGATAAGAAAGCCTTCCTCAGTGATCAGTGTAAAGAAATAGAGGAAAACAACAGAATGGGAAAGACTAGAGTTCTCTTCAAGAAAATTAGAGATACCAAGGGAACATTTCATGCAAAGATGGGAACAATAAAGGACAGAGATTGTATGGACCTAACAGAAGCAGAAGATATTAAGAAGAGGTGGCAAGAATACACAGAACTACATAAAAAAGATCTTCATGACCCAGATAATCATGATGGTGTGATCACTCACCTAGAGCCAGACATCCTGGAATGTGAAGTCAAATGGGCCTTAGAAAGCATCACTACAAACAACGCTAGTGGAGGTGATGGAATTATAGCTGAGCTATTTCAAATCCCAAAAGATGATGCTGTGAAAGTATTTCACTCAATATGCCAGCAAATTTGGAAAACTCAGCAGTGGCCACAGGACTGGAAAAGGTCAATTTTCATTCCAATCCCAAAGAAAGGCAATGCCAAAGAATGCTCAAACTACTGCACAATTGTACTCATCTCTCTCACTAGCAAAGTAATGCTCAAAATTCTCCAAGCCAGGTTTCAACAGCACGTGAACCATGAACTTCCAGATATTCAAGCTGGATTTAGAAAAGGCAGAGGAACCAGAGATCAAATTGCCAACATCCACTGGATCATTAAAAAAGCAAGAGAGTTCCAGAAAAAACATCTATTTCTGCTTTATCGACTATGCCAAAGTCCTTGACTGTGTGGATCACAAGAAACTGTGGAAAATTCTTTAAGAGATGGGATTACCAGACCACCTGACCTGCCTCTTGAGAAATCTGTATGCAGGTCAGGAAACAACAGTTAGAACCAAACATGGAACAATAGACTGGTTCCAAATAGGGAAAGGAGTACGTCAAGGCTGTATATTGTCACCCTGCTTCTTTAACTTCTATTCAGAGTACATCATGAGAAACACTGGGGTGGATGAAGCACAAGCTGGAATCAAGATTGCTGGGAGAAATATCAATAACCTCGGATACGCAGATGATACCAGCCTTATGGCAGAAAGTAAAGAGGAACTAAAAAGCCTCTTGATAAAAGTGAAAGAGGAGAGTGAAAAAGTTGGCTTAAAGCTCAACATTCAGAAAATGAAGATCATGGCATCCGGTCCCGTCACTTCATGGGAAATAGATGGGGAAACAGTGGAAGCAGTGTCAGACTTTATTTTTTTGGGCTCCAAAATCACTGCAGATGGTGACTGTAGCCATGAAACTAAAAGATGCTTGCTCCTTGGAAGGAAAGTTGTGACCAACCTAGACAGCATATTAAAAAGCAGAGACATTACTTTGCCAACAAAGGCTCATCTAGTCAAAGCTATGACTTTTCCAGTAGTCATGTATAGATGTGAGAGTTGGACCATAAAGAAAGCTGAGCACCGAAGAATTGATGCTTTTGAACTGTGGTGCTGGAGAAGACTCTTGAGAGTCCCTTGGACTGCAAGGAGATCCAACTTGTCAATCCTAAAGGAGATCAGTCCTGAATATTCATTGGAAGGACTGATGCTGAAGCTGAAACTCATACTTTGGCCACCTGATGCAAAGAACTGACTCATTTGAAAAGACCCTGAAGCTGGGAAAGATTGAAGGCAGGAGGAGAAGGGGATGGCAGAGGATGGGATGGTTGGATGGCATCACTGAGTCAATGGACATGAGTGTGAGTAAATTCTGGGAATTGGTAATGGACAGGGAGACCTGGTGTGCTGTAGTCCATGGGGCCTCAGAGAGTCAGACATGACTGAGCAACTGAACTGAACTGAAGCCATATTTGTGGTCAGCATACACACAACAGTTTTCCATCTATGTCTTAAATTATCTTGGAAAGGTTGTTTTATTCTTTTTTCACATAATTGAAAAGCTAGCTTTCCTTCTTCATTTAGAGCACATGTGTGTGTGTTCAGTCGCATCTGACTCTTTCCAACCACGTGGACTGTAGCCTGCCAGGTTCCTCTGTCTGTGGGATTTTCCAAGCAAGAATACTGGAGTGGGTTGCCATTCTCTTCTCCAGAGGATTTTCGAGACCCAGGGATCAAACCTGCATCTCTCATGTCTCCTGCATTGGCAGGAGGATTCTTCAGCAAGTGAGCCGTGGGTGAAGCCAGCAGTAGTTTCAAGTAGAAGTCATTTTTTTTTTTGCTGTACTGGGCACTTGGCAATGTCTTTAAAGAAGGGTACCCCCAAACTGTTTTCAACTGATATATACTACAAAAATGGGCCTCCAATGCTAAATAAGTTGGACTGATAATGTCTTTACAGGAATGTTTCAGAGCCTTAAAATCTTGTGTGCTGTTATCCTTAGGGATGGGATTCCCTGGTGGCTCAGGTGGTAAAGAATCCGCCTGCAATGTGGGAGAACCCACTCCAGTATTCTTGCCTGGAGATCCCTGGTGGGCTGCCGTCTCTGGTATCACACAGAGTCGGACACGACTGAAGCGACTTAGCAGCAGCAGCAGCAGCAATGTGGGAGACCTGGGTTTGATCCCTGGGTTGGGAAGATCCCCTGGAGAAGGGAAAGGCTACCCGCTCCAGTATTGTGGCCTGGAGAATTCCATGGACTATATAGTCCATGGGGTCACAAAGAGTCAGACACGACTGAATAACTTATCCTTAGGAATAAGATCTATGAGGCAAAGGTTTTCAGTGTGGATCACAGAGCCTTTTTTCCTGGGATTTTTGAATTCCAAGTATTCCCTAAATCAGAACCTTCTTTGAGAAGGCTAGCTTTGAGCAAGTATAATAATTGAGATGCACTCCTTTGTAAGGGGATCTTGGGAACCCAAATTTTCCAGTTCTGTAGGAAAACATTGGATTCCCATCGTGTCTCCCCTCAAGTATATTACAGAGAAATGATTATGAGAGTAAAGCATGCTAATTCTTGAAATTTTGCAAAACTGATGGAAAAAGTAGGTAAGGTGTTCTCAGGGCACTCAAGGGTAATTGCTCTTCATGTGGTGTATTTACTGTCAATATTTCTTCCATGCGTGGCAGAGTGTGTTCCAAAGATGGCCATACCAATGTTTTTTCCTTCCTACAGGACCTTTTGGCAAGGTTGTATGGACATTCTTCCAGTGAGAAATCTTTGCTCCCTCCTCTTGAATCTGGGCAGATCTGGATGAAGGTGATGCTGTGTGACCTATGTGTTTATATACCTACAATATATCGTGACATGAAGGAATCACGAGCTTTCCTTCATGTCACGATATATTATCAATACAAAGATTTTTCCATGATGTTAAATGTCTTCCAAATCTTGATTTTTTAAATCATATCGTCACTTTTTTTCACTTATATCAGCTTGTGTCACCAAATATCTAAATAAGTGCATATAAAGCAATATCAGGCATAACCCAAAGTCTTAGTGCTTTTGGCAATAACGGCAGCGTTTTTCTCCTGATTCACTTCAGGGACTGCCTTGAAAATCTGGACAGCTGTATGCATTGTAGGGGTGGTAGTCCTTCTCCAGCAGCTGGTTGACTTCTACTTGTTTTATTTTATATCTGGCCAGACGGGCATGGTTCTTTGAGCAGTGATGCTTTATTTCTGAAAGCATAAATCAGCTCAAATATTTCATTTGAAGTGAGTTAATTTGATTCCCCCCTCCATCTCCTTCTCTCTCCCCATCCCCACCATGGTCATTTAAGGAACAATTCATATTGATGTAGAAGGTGAAAAGTTCCACGGGCTCATGCAACTCACAACAAGAGAGAGTGGCTATGTCAGTGGAGGCAAATATGAATTTTAGAGCAGATATGAAAGAGAAATTACTTCACCTGCTTGGAAAACTTCTATTTCTTTCTTAATAAGGCCATTGACTTTCAAACCATTGAGGTGTGGTCTGTTGTTATCACTCCACGTAGGCAATGCCAGAAGCTCCCCTGTTTTTGTAAATGCTGCAGCCTTCAGGGTGGTGCTCTGCTCTGTGTTTGCGGCACTCTCATATGATTATTACTCCTCTTCAAGATTGCTTTGAAGATCTACATAGAGCACTCACGGGCCACACGTGGCTTTATCGAGACTATTTTGCCAGGCATTGCTACACACTATGGATGAAAATGAATTGCATGTTCCCTGTTGTTATGGAGTTCAATCTTTTCAGGGGATCACTTTTCTCTCAGGATCCTTGTACATTTCCCACAATCCGCCCATTACATGATTCCACGGCTCAGTTCCAATATATCTAATTTCTTTCAGGAGACTATGGTCTCTTTTTATGCGTATTGTCTCTTGATAGAAAAGCAATCTGGTTATATACTGATTCTGCCTTTTAGATGATTCAAGTGGTAGTTATTAATGCTTGCCTTCAGGATGGTAGCCTTCCTTTCTAATGACCCCCTTAAGAGGATGATGGAATTGAAAAAGTCAGGAAAAATGTAGAATATGGTTTTAACTTCATTATTTCTTAACTGTGGCATTTTGTGCAAGTCACTTTGGCCCACCTCATCTGTAAAATGAAGCTGTTTAAAGAAAGATTTCTAGCTGGAGAGTTTATGTTTCTAGGTCTGCTATCTTAAAAGAACCACACAGTCCTGGGGATTGAATGGTACTAGAATATTATGTCAATGAATCAGTGTACTACTTCCTCTGACGAACTTCAGCCTGCTGTGGAGAATGGTCTCCAGGCATTTGGTATACCACCTTTTGTCCTACAGGAGAACAGTTTTGTGCTGGGTTTCACACTGTCATCACTGAAAATCTGAATCGTGAGGAAGATGGCACCATGCTTGGCAAGAATGGGATTTATTGTTGACCACAGAATATAAAGTTATTCATCAGGGAGAGATGTAATGTAGCTCTTAAGTAGGTTGCAGTGTACTAGTGAAGACGTGTGTGATTGCCAACTCTGATATTAAATTATTCTTAGTTCAAAGTTGTCGAGATAAAAAAATGATTTATTGGTTTTCAGCTTCAGATGCCACCCATAGGAGTCATCAGTAATTACTTCAGTGTCAGAACTCAGCTTTTCTCTAGATCGCTCACGTTCTTTGGTCTGTCTTGGTTGACTTTGGAACACAGCCCCTCACAATCTTTGTGGAAGTATTTTAGGTATTATCTATAGGATGATGGTCCAAATAAGGCAGTGGAGGCAAAGTGATCCCTCTTTGCTCCAGTAGCTCTTAGTAGCTAGGATGGCGTCTCGCACATTATTATTTTAATTCACTGTTGGCTTTTGTGTACTGAGCTCTAGACGTCTTTAGCTAGAAACGATTGCTTCCTCATTTTGTTTTCTCAGTGACTCTTAGTACATAAGAAGTACTCAGTCATATATATTGGTTGACAGAATTAACAAGCATCTCTATTATAATTATTCACTTTTAACTATCTGTTGAAAAACAAAGTGTAACTTAAACAAATATTTCATGAATATTGACTATATTTAGGGCACTGCAAAGAATCTATATAAGCTGCAGTTAATGATCATGGTTATGCCATTTCATGTGAAGTCAATGTCATAGTGTCATCAGTAGCTCTAAAGTAAATAAAACTCATGACCATTCGCTACTTCATTTAAAGACGAGGTCAAATGCACTTGCGGGTGGAGCGCCGCTTTCCCCAGAGCCGCCTCACTTTTTTGAAAGCAGGGAGTGTCTATTATTTATATTCTGCTCCCTTCCCTGCTTTGTCTGGTTGTTGTTGTTCAATTGCTAAGTCATGTCCGACTTGTTGTGATCCCATGGACTGCAGTATGCCAGGCTTCTCTGTCCTTCACTGCTTCCTAGAGTTTGCTCAAACTCATGCCCATTGAGTTGGTGATGCCAATCAACCATCTCATCCTTTGTCTCTCTCTTCTCCTGCTCTCAATCTGTCCCAGCATCAGGGTCTTTTCTGATAAGTCAGCTCTTCTTATCAGATGGCCAAAGTATCAGAGTTTCAGCATCAGTCCTTCCAACGAATATTCAGGGTTGATTTCCTTTAGGAGTGGTTGGTTTGATCTCCTTTCAGTCCAAGGGACTCTCATGAGTCTTCTCCAGCACCGTAATTTGAAAGGATCAGTTCTTCAGTGCTCAGCCTTCTTTATGGTCCAACTCTTACACTGATACGTGACTATTGGAAAATCCATAGCTTTGACTATACGGACCTTTGCTGGCAAAATGATATCTCTGGTTTTTAATATGATGTATAGGTTTGTCACAGCTTTCCTTCCATGATGCATGTGTCTTAATTTTGTGGCTGGAGTCACCATCCACAGGATTTGGGACCCCAAACAAAACAAAATCTGCCATTGTTTCCACTTTTTCCCCCACCTATTTGCCATGAAGTGATGGTACAGGATCCCATGATCCTAGTTTTTTGAATGTTGAATTTTATGTCAGGTTTTTCACTCTCCTCTTTCATCCTCATCAAGAGGCTCTT
The DNA here is from genome assembly GCF_001704415.2 of Capra hircus. Classification (NCBI taxonomy): domain Eukaryota; kingdom Metazoa; phylum Chordata; class Mammalia; order Artiodactyla; family Bovidae; genus Capra; species Capra hircus. The sequence continues at coordinate 12,566,652 of NC_030820.1, forward strand.
TAGTTCCTCTTCGTTTTCTGCCATTAGAGTGGTATCATCTTCATATCTGAGGTTGTTGATATTTCTCCCAGCAATCTTGATTCCAGCTTATGATTCCTTCAGCCGAGCAGTTTGCGTGATGTACTCTGCACAGAAGTTGAATAAGCAGGGTGACAATACACAGCGTCGACGTACGCGTGCTCTGTGTGGAGCACCAGATAATGAAGTAGGTCAGTGTTTCTTTAACCACTGACTTTCTCTTGACTTCAAAACAGGAGATTGATTGGGACTTGAGGGGGTGGGGGTGGGGGAATCTGTTACTTTTCAGGTATTTAAGAGATTTAGCTATCATTCCTTTTCTTTTTTAAAAATCTCAGCTCTAAATTATCATTGTACATTTGGAAATCTCTTTTGGAGTTTATATCTTTGGAATTTAAAAGATATATTTAAATGATATGACCAAGAGTATTTCTGTAATAAAAGATGTAAAGACATTTCTACCCTCCTACTTTGCAAATGGTTTAGTGCCCATCTTCAGCCCTTAAGGTAATTCACAGATGACCTTTCTGCTTTGTCTTTTTACCTCGCCCCTTCAAATTCCCTGATACTCAGTGCTTGTCACTTAAAGGGAGCTCAATAGATATGTGTTAGATAAATGAATCAACAAATGTAGGGCTTGAACTTACCACGCCATCTTTCAGCTTGAGGATGTAAGGAAGTCTTACAAAATCTATCTTATGATCACACCAGAAGACCTTTGCAGTCATGGTGCATGCTAAGTCGCTTCAGTTGTGTCTGACTGTTTGCAACTCCATAGACTGTAGCCTGCCAGGTTCTTCTGTGCATGGGATTTCCCAGGCAAGAATATGGGAGTGGATTGCCATTCCCTCTTCCAGGGGATCTTCCCAACCCAGGGGTCGAACCCAAGTCTCTTACGTCTCCTGCCCTGGCGGTGGGCTCTGCACCACCAGCGCCACCTGGGAAGCCCTATTGCAGATATGGCCGTGTTGTCTCTTCACCCAAGACACATGAGGTATGGAGAGCTTAAAAGAAATTGCTGGTCGTATTTAATTGATTCTGTATGAATTAAATGAGGGAAGGATGATAGGGGATTAGTAAAGATTTTCAATGGTGATTTTCAGGAATTTATAATGAAGGATTATTTTCCCGACCTCAGAAGCATCATTACATCAATGTTCCCCTTGAGTTTCAGGATCATTCTGTCCCTGGTAAACCCACCAGGAGCGACTAGAAGAGAGAAATGGAGGAAGAAGCTGACACAGAAGAGTAGCTGGATGTTTGTATAACTGTCTTATCTCCTCCTATGAGATGTACATTTTTACCGCTCCTAGTTTGTGAGGAGTTTAGGTGCCCACCTTCAGCACTTGGAGCAATACAAAAGTGACCCGTCTGCTTTGTCATCACGTTATGCTTTTCGTTATCTTGTTCTCAGTTTTCATTTTTTATTGATTGTGTTGCCTTCCAATGTCGTGTCAAGAGTATTTGTATATATACATATATGACATGCGTGCTCAGTTGCTTGGTCATGTCTGACTCTTTGCAATGCCACGGACTATAGCCCACCAGGCTCCTCTGTCCATGGAGTTCTCTAGGCAAGAATACTGGAGTGGGCTGCCATTTCCTTCTCCAGGGGATCTTCCTGACTCAGGGATCCAACTCTCATCTTCTCGCCTCCTGAATTGGCAGGCAGATTCGCTACTACTAGCTCCACCTGGGAAACCCAGATACATATATATATCCCTCTAGATTTAGAGACAGAGAGAGACAGGGAGATGGAAAGAGACAGAGACACGGGGAGACAGAAGTAGAGGACATTTTGGTTATAGAGGAAGCTGACTCTCACCGACTTGACATTTCTCATGCCTGGGAGGAGGAGTTTGCCAAATATTCTGAGCCGGAGTCACATTTAATAGTAATAATTTCCACCTGCTGTCATGTCATCTCAGAATCTGCATACAGGTGGTGGTTTTATTTTTTTCCATCCAAGAATCTTCAGGCACCCTCAAGACATTAATTAGGCTCTGGACGTCTTTGAAGTCGATTCTCTACCTATATACATATGATGAAATGCAGAAGGGGAGAGGTTAACTAGTAAGACCAAGACCACACAGAAATTCCATGAAAGAGTCCGGAAGGGGACGGCTTTCCAGTCTGGGACAAAATCAAGCAAACAGTGAGAGGAGATGCCTGTTGGCCAGTGCTTTAAATTCACCTGGAATTTCCACTCTTATTCACTGAAAAGTGAGCTCCCTTCTTCCCCTTTCCTTCCACAACCATCATAAAAGAAACCTTAAGAACTACTGACTAATGAGCTTCACTTTCAGGATGTGTTACCCTGCAGCCTACAGAGCTGAGACGGTCCCTGGAAAGGACTCTAATGGGTACATCTGACTTCCACTTTTCAGCCGGAGTCTGTGTTCCTGGCTAGAACTGCCATTTCCCTCTCTCTTCCAGTCATCTTCCCACAATGACATCCAAGTAGGAAAGTAGAAAGTTCACTAAAATTACTCAAGGCAATGGTTTCACCTTCCTCCCACTTAAATTGCATAGAGATTAGTCACTCAGAGAGGCTGAAAACAGTAGGTGAAGAAAACAAGAAATGGAGGATTTAGAAGTAAGAAACTTCAATGAACGCAGGGAAAAAACTCAATAAAAACAGTATCTCTCATATTGTTGAATTTATATTTGACTTTTCAGTAATGTCTCTTTTCTCCAAAACGTTCTGATAAGATCACTGAAGGAAGGACTTGTGAAGAAAATCTCTTTACATCAGCCTGCATCCCACATAATTCCCTCTGGAAGGGAGTTTTCCTTTTTCTTTTTTTGGACTCTTAACCAGAAGCTTTACAAGCAGAGCTATTGACAGATGCTTGTGACAAAACCTGAACCCTGATCTAAGAGGGGAGGGCAGGATCACCTGCAATAGATAGGAAACTCAAATAAATGCTTCTTGGAAGAGTTACTATCCAAAGCCATGGATTTGTGGCTGTGAAGGAAGCAGCCTGGTTTGGTATGTGCAGGAGCTCAGAGAAGCTCAGATATGTAGCACTGGGATGCTACTGGAGATCGAGCTTGGAGCCTGGTGGGCAGCTGGGGAGGGTGGGCAGTTGAAAGCAGGCTGGAGCAAATCATTTTGAGAGTGAGGAAAGGTTTATATGAATCCATAATGGGCAAGAAAAAAAAGGAAGAAAGCAGACTAGACTGAAGACAAAGACAAGGAAAAATTAATTCTTTTCTAATGGAGCAGGAGAAAAATGTACCGTGAGCAGATGAAAAGCTTTCCTTCTTAAAGAAAAGCCCTCAGTGATCCGGGTACCAGGTTTCCTGGCGAGAGCACAACTCCAAGGCGTTGGAAGACTGATTTTGATGAGAGGAACCCAGCAAGACCCTACGAGAGGTCAGGCAGCGAGTTGGGGGATCGCTGGGGGTCCTCTTGCCCTGTCTTTTCTCCCGGGAGTTGAAAGCAGCCTCCCAGGGTGGGGCAGCCTATCTCTGGCTCCGCAAGCCAGACCTTCTCTGCACACAAAGGAAGGCAAGGGCTCTGCCTGCAGCCACACAGCCGCACAGCTGCTCTGGGGAGGGACACAATGCCATTTTGGCTGAGACTGGATGCAGTGGCTGCCAATTTCCTTTAAGTGTGCCCTCCCTTTCAAAATGCAGAATAACAGCGCACAGGCAATCTCAGGTCCTTCTGGCCGCCTTCCCTTTCTGGAGTGATTAGCTGAAACGCACATTCTGTTCTCGCCTTGCTCTGAGTTTCCATGGAGCTGCAGCTGGTTCCCATAAGCGGAACCTGCCGTAGGCTGCCTTCAAGGGCCCCGTTGGTTCCTCGTTCCCTGAAGGCAGCGCTGGTCAGTCCTGGGGAGCTGGGGAAGGATGGAAACTGCTGTTTGTTTCCAGTTTGGGTCCTGCCAAGTGGCTGACTCTCTCTGGGTGTTCTCAGTTCTCTCGGCTCTAAAATTAGACAGCGTTGGGTTCCTCAGCCTCTTCCTAGGCATGGCTGGGGGAGTGATGGCTGCAGGTGGCTAGGAAAGAGGGCAGGCAAATATGGGGAGTCTGAAGAGCCCCACAAAGAGCTTTTGTTTAACCTGATCAATATCAGTAGGCAGGGATGCTTTTGAAGCAGACAGAGAACATGAAGGAAGCAAAGTTAACTAGGTGGGAGGTGAGTCAGGACTGGAGACAAGGGGCCAACTGGGAAGCGCAGTGAAAGGCCAGACACGTGGTACTGGTGCTGGACTTTGGTTATGGGTCTGGTGATGGAAGGGAAGAAGTGGTTATCGGAGGTTGGTCCAGCCCACGGTGCAGACTGGTGTTCTCAAAGTGGGGTCCGTCGGCCCCACCCCAGACCTGCTGACACAAGAACTCTAGTTGGGGCCCAGCCATCTGTTTTAACAAGCTCTCCAGATGATTCCAGTGCAAGCTAACGTTTGAGAACCACCGTGTGTTGCCTTTGGGCAGACAGGTCATAAACACGGGGGTTGGGAGACCATGGGTTCTCCTCCAGTTCTAAAGAAATAACTCAATAGCGTTAAATTTTATATCACCGAACCTTCAAGAATATTAGTCTCTTCTGTCTGAAGCATGAGTGCATGCTCAATCTCTCAGTCCTGTCTGAGTCTCTGTGATCCCACGGACTATAAAGTCTGCCAGGCTCCTCTGTCCATAGGATTTCCCAGGCAAGAATACTGGAATGGATTGCCATGCCCTCTTCCAGGGGATCTTCCTGACCCAGGGATCAAACCCACACCTTCTGCATTGGCAGTATTCTTTACCGCTGATCCACCTGAGAAGCCCTCTGTAAAGTGCAGTATAGCACTTATGAATTGTGTTTTGCTGTGTACAAAAGAAAACCCCAAATTAACACAGTGGGAAGCCCCCAAAGCTTTGCTCTTTTGCACGAAAGGAGTCTGAAGTTAGGTCACCCAGGGTCCCCCAAGTCATCAGGGACACAGTCCCCTTCTTTCTGCCGTCCTCCTTGCTAGTGTACTAGCTTTCTACAGCTGCTGTAACAGATGACCATAAGCTTTGCAGCCAAACCAACACAAAGGTCTTCATCTTGCAGTTCTGGAGGTCAGGATTCTGGAGCGTGTCTCCCTGGGCTCAGTGAAGCTGTTGGGAGAACTGCATTCCTTGCAGAAGCTCTAAGGGAGAGTCTGTGCCCTCGCCTTTTGTGACTTTCTAGAGTCTGCCCATGTTCCTTGGCTCAAGGCCCCTTCCTCTGTTCTCAGAGCCAGCAATGTCAAGCTGAGAACTTCTTACTAGGCCAGCCCTCTGGCTTTCTTCTGGCTCCCTTTCCCCCTTCTAACAACTCTAGTGATTAATTGGACCTGCTGAGGGATCCAGGATAATTTCCCTGTTGTAAGGTCAGCTGATGAGTAATGTTCACTCCACCTGGAACTTTCATTTCCCTTTGACGTGTCATTCATTCCAGATCCCACAGATTTCGACTTGGACATCTTTGGTGGGGGGTGGGGTGGGGTGGTGGTGGTGGTGGCATTATTCCACTTTGCACCCTCAAGGCCACTGCATGGGCCTTCATACCTACTACAATTTCTATTGTCATGTCAGGTTTCCAGGCAGCAGGAAAGAGGAAGTGGGGAAGGATGAAAAAACACACTTACCAGCCAAGCCAGTTCCCACACAAATCTCTGCCAACCTCTCCTTGGCCGGAACTTACTCATGTGGCCACATCTCCCTTGGCGGGAGATTGGAAAGTGTGGTCTTTTTTTCCCCTAGGTAGAAAGTGCTCTACTACAATGAAGATTCTCTTTCTGTGGACAAAGAAAGGATGGTTATTGGGTGGGTAACCAGCAGCTTCTGCCATATACCGACTTGCGGAAAGGTCTTGGTTTTCTCCTAAGTTCCTTCATCTAATGATTCTGAGACCCTCCAGAATGAAGGAATGATGGTATTAAGTTGAGAAATGAGATGCTACTGCAGAAGGAAGAAGGGAGTTTTTTGCTTTGCATTTCTTGCTTTCCTTCTGGGCCAATCTCCTTCATCTATACATGACTGAGTGTTTTAAAGGTGCTGGACATAGTGTATGCACTTGTTTTTACCTGTGTGCCTTGCAATAAAGCACTTTGGGTGGCTCATTTCTGTTAGCTCTATGAAAAATGTTTTTATTTTTGAACAAATAAATTGTCATTTCTAATTGCAGCTAAAGATGGGGACCAGAGAGCATCACAGGGGCTGTGTTATCCCTGCCCTTCCATTTGTGACTGTGTCCAACTGTCTGGACCAGACCGCATGTAGGAACTGACAGGTTATCTTTCAGTGACCATCTTCTCAAGGATTGGGGACCTAGTCTTGCTCAACATTGTTAGGTATAGGCCTATGAATTGGAGATAAGCAGGTGTGCAAACTTTCATTTAAAAAAATGAATTAATGAATGTTTTATAGTAATCCATTGATGTGTTATCTTTATGTGGCTTTGATAGAAAAAGCTATTCTATGTTGTTGTTTAGCTGCTAAGTCATTTCTGACTCTTTGTGACCTCATGGACTGCAGCATGCCAGGCTACCCCGTCCTTCACTATCCCCCAGAGTTTGCTTAAACTCATGTCCATTGAGTCAGTGATGCCATCCAACGATCTTATCCTCTGTCTCCCTCTTCTTGTCCTGCCCTCAATCTTTCCCAGCATCAGGGTCTTTTCCAATGAGTCAGCTCTTCAAATCAGGTGACCAGAGTATTAGAGCTTCAGCTTTAGCATCAGCCCTTCCAATAAATATTGAAGGTTGATTTTCTTTAGCATTGAATAGTTTGATCTCCCTGCAGTCCAAGGGACTCTCAAGAGTCTTCTTTAGCACCACAGTTCTTGGCACTCAGCCTTCTTTATTTTGTGAGTCTTACTTAAACATTAGCTTAAAGTTTTCCTTATTTATTTTGCCATTATACCTATGGGTTTGTCTGCAGGATCTCTATTTTGGAACATATTGACAGTTGATATGTTTTCCATTTGGGGCAAGATATTACTTACCTTTTTCTTGGGTCCTGATGGTTTAGCTAACCCACTCTAATACTCTTGCCTGGAAAATCCCATGGATGGTGGAGCCTGGTGGGCTGCAGTCCATGGGGTCGCTAGGAGTTGGACATTACTGAGCGACTTCCCTTTCACTTTTCACTTTCATGCATTGGAGAAGGAAATGGCAACCCACTCCAGTGTTCTTGCCTGGAGAATCCCAGGGATGGGGGAGCCTGGTGGGCTGCCGTCTATGGGGTCACACAGAGTTGGACACGACTGAAGCGACTTAGCAGCAGCAGCAGCATGGGACTGTCTAGCATGCTGGCTTTGGGCAGCAGCTGACAGCTGAGTCTGTCTGCACTGGCTTTCTGAAAGTGGGGGATTCCTGCCCGACGTGGCAGCTCCTAGAGCTGATGGGCTGCTCATTAGGAAGTAGTTGTACTTTATGATGGGAACGTGGTAGACCAGCAGAGAGGGAAGACTTCCACAGGAATGGTCTAATATAAACAACAATAACCATAATCATAATCTGGGCTTTTATGGGAGCTTTCATCCAGGAACCAAAAACACGTTACGAGCATTAACTCATTAATCTTCACAGCGCCCCTGTGAGGGAGAATTAAGTGTAAGTAATCATAATTATTACTGTCATTATCCTTCAAACAATTCCCAGATGTGCTGTGGCTAAACTGGCGTACTTTGGGGATTTTTTTTTTTTAATAGAGACCTTAGATTTTTGGCAGGAGTTCACATCTTCTTTTCTTTTCTTACTCCCTCTGACTTGCCAAGTAAATATAGAATTCCAAAATTCATGGGGTCCCTGGGAGAGAAGGGTGGGAAATCATTTACAGTCTCCCACGATGCCTTCATTTTGGCCTTGGTGCTGTTGGAAATGTTAGATGGCTGCATTGGGTCCCAATCTAGGTTCTGGGAGCAGATCACAGATTTCATTTTTAAACTTTATGTAGGGTGCTTGTGATTTCAGTCTTATTTCTCTGGGTAAGAGCTTGAGGAGTTTCATTCTGCATGCAGCATCCTGTTTACCCTGATACCATTTAAGTTAGAACAGTGTCCTGAACAACGAGCAGAGAAGGCCTCGGTACAATTGGCAGCAGCCTCGGTCTGTGAGTATAAGCCCTGCCTCTGTCCGCAGGTGTGATCCTACCTGTGCTTCGTTCCTGGGAAAATGGCTCACCTCGGAGCTCCAGAACAATCACAAAGAACACAGGAATCTTTAGAGCAAGAGGCACTCGCTTATGTCAGTAGTGGAAAATAGCTCGATGGCGGAGGAAAAGAGCCCCACATGGTCTTGTACCTTCTGTATGGTTTTTCAATTTTGCATTTGTTTTATTATTACCTCAATGGTGTGCGTGATGGAAAATTCAGAAAATGTTGGCAAAGAAAAGAAAAAATTGAAGTCACCTATGAGCTCAGTAGTGAGAGTTCAATACTATATCCTCTGGTGTACTTAAAAAAAATCATTTTGGTAGCCATATTAGGGCAAGTGATGGCAGGAAGACCCAGATGTTTTGTTGCAGGGGTTGGTGATGGCATGCCTGGTTCTTTGGTTTCTGGAGTTGGATATAACATGGAAAGTATTTATGAAACTTAGGATACTCAGCTTTGAAATGTGAAATATACCAGGGTTAGAGTGGGGAGGGCTGACCTCAGTCAACATGTGGCCATGGAACTGAAATCCTGTCCAAGCCCACGTGTGGTCTGCAGCCTGTCATTACCTGCCTCCTGGCTGTCACCTCCTATTCTCCCCAGGGGCAATTCTGGTCATCCTTTTGTCCTTTGGATAAACTAAGCCTGTTCCTGCCACAGCGACTTGGAATTTGCCATTCCTACTTTCTGGAAAGCTCTTCCTCCAAGTCCTGGCCTGGTATTCTGTCCTCATGGCTGACTCTGTTCTCAGCTGACCTACTCATATCTAGACTTTATGTCACTCTTTCAGACACGTCACCCCTGCGCGTGCTCTTGCACTATCTGACGTGGTTGTCCTCTTCTCTGATCACCTTCTGTGACATTGGCCAGTTTGAGTTCCTTCTTGGAATGTGTAACATTCTTCAGTTATTATTAATCGGATTTTACGGGCATATTTTTTCTTTAATTGGAATATAGTTGATTTACAATGTTGTGTTAGTTACAGGTGTACAGTAAAGTGAATCAGTTATACATATGCATATCTATTTTTTTGATTCCTTTCCCACGTAAGTCATTACAGAGCACTGAGTAGAGTTTCCTGTGCTGATTTTCCTTGTATGCTTTTTGTTGTCTGTCTCTTCCCACTTGCAGACTCCATGAGGATGGGGATCTTAACTGTACTCTTTTCTCTAGCCTCTGAGTCTGGAAGAGTATCTGACACATAATCTGTGCTCAATAAAAACCTGTATTTGAAGGAAGAGAAGACATACGAAGATGAAGAACTAGGAGAGAGCTGGAAAGAGATCGCCCAAAGGAATCTGTGAACACTTGCAGTTAGGACGTGAAAACTGCATAGCAGGAAAACAAGAACACATGTAAATCAGGGAGCTAATTATGAAATCTTAATATAGGTCTCTGGTTGGATGGCATCACCGACTCAATGGACATGAGTTTGAGCTAACTCCAGGAGATAGTGAAGGACAGGGAAGCCTAGCATGCTACAGTCCATGAGATTGCAAAAAATCAGACACGACTTAGCTACAACAACGATATCAGCTTCAGAGGGTGGACGCTAGATTCCATTTGAAGGGAAGGAAAAATAATGAGGGCACAATGTATTTGTAGGAGCTTGTCTGTGAGGCTAAAAGGAAGAATTGAAATGTTGAAAACACAAATTAGAGTAAGAAGAGTTTCATTTGGGATTGGATGAAAAAGCACTTCTAAAGGCTGGGAAAGGAGGGGTAATGACAGCAGCAAATACAGATGAGCAAAGGAAAATAGCAGAGGTCATTACTGAGCCACCTTGATGGGAACAAAATGGTACAGTTAGTGCTTTACATGCTTAGTGCTTAGAGGGAGATACGGGGTGAGGAAGAGAAGGATATTGGTTAGGAGAAAAGCAAGGGATGGTGGGAACTCTTGCCATGAAGCAACCATATTCCCTTTGAAGATATTGACAAGATCTTAGGTAAAGATGGAGAAGAGTGGAAGTGGATAAGAAATACAAGAAAGATCCCAGGCAGAGAGAGTCATCTTGGGTTGTAGGTGGAGGGTTCCATCACAGGGGCTATTTAGCAAGGAGAATAGCAGAATTAAAGAGAGAAGTTCATTGAGGTTTAGTAATTATAGTACAAACAGGACAAGATAAATATCTTCTCCATGTATTACATCATTGTTAAACCTCAATAATTTAAAATATAATTAACCTTTAATAATGCCTTAGATTTAATAATACAGCTATTGCATGGGAATTGTCTGCAAACCATTATAAATCCATTTGTTTGGGTTTACCATCCTGCTAATAAAATGGGTGCAAGGAGCTCATGCGGTGTGTGCGTGGTCTGGGGTGTGCTGGTTGAGCATCTCTCTCAATGCAATTAATTGTAAAATCCATGTCAAATCACAGCAAATAAAGTTTACAACTACTTAAAATTAAGATTTCTCTTTCAGTTATTATCCCCCAGTTTTTCTTCTTCTACTCTCCAGATGTCTAACCTAGGGGACTTTTCCCGCTCAACTTTGTCTACTTTAGGAATTATAAAACGTGATTCATCTTAGTAAACCAGTTTTGTTTCTAGAATCCTAAATACTGGGTCATAGTTTATTAAAGAGACAAAAAGTGTTCATCTTAAAGGTAAAAGAGCAACTTTCCTGGGGGTCTAATGGTTAAGACTCCATGCTTCAAATGCAGGGGGAGTGGGTTCAATCCCTGGTTTGGGATCCCACATGCCATGTGGTGTGGCCAAAAAAATTTTTTTTTAAGGAAAAAGAGATCATTTTCTTGGTTCCTAACTTTTTTTAGGGACTTGAAGTGGGCTCCCCAAATATCAAAATGGTTTTCTTTCCTAAATGTTTTTGACCCAGACACCTGAAAACTCAAAACTGTATTGAGGTATCAATACATTTAGGTCTAAATGCCTATTTTCTGTTGTCAATTATGGTATCTAAAAACAAAACAAAACAAAATCCATGTCTTTCCTCTTTATAATGTGTCAAGATGTTTTAAAATTTACTGCACAAACAAAATGCCCAAACAGAGAGATCTTTAAAGATTGAAAAAGGATGAAAAGTGCATAGAAATACACCTTTAAGTAATTTTATAAATTTAATTAAAAAATTTAAACTAATTTCTCTTCAGAAGGCTTTGATATATTATTACAAGCATTAAGCTTAAAGACTGAACCGTAGAATCTTATTCTCCGGGACTTAGATGAAATGGCCTTCTCTCTGGTGGCTAGCGCAACGTGTATTTGTGTATTCTTGGGTTTTAAAAATTCCCCAGTTAATCTCTAGTACAGTAATGTTAATAGATGTTGGTAAGTGTAACTCATATAATCCAAGGTACACATTTAAGAATGTAAAGGGCTGGTGAGACCAGAGGTTCTGAACACTGCTCCTGTGATGAATGACTTGCTTTTGTCCAGCCAGAGTCTCTCGTGGGTCCCATTTTTTGGCTCCATCACTCTGCAGCAGCTGCTCTTGTCCTGATGACCCATGACCTCCATCCCTGCCCCACACCTGGACCACACTCCTTGGCTTTCTTCCTGCCACTCTGCTCACTCCTTCCCACTCCCCTTGGAGGGTTTCCCCTCTTCATCCTGAAATTATATCTTTGGTGTCAAAAGGGATCATTCCTTAATTCCCTTTTCTTCTCTGTCAATACTACCTTCATATGAATCGCATGCAGTCATGGTTTTAAACGTAAATATGTTGATGACTCCCATACTGACATTGCCCACACATATCTCTCTTATGAACTTCAGACTCAGAGGTCAACTGCCAATCTGACTTCTCCTCTTGAATGTGCGTAGAGACACAAACATACAACACATCCTGAACTAATGATTTCCCCAAATGCCACCAAAATGGAATCAGAGCAGAACTAGGAATTTGCACATCTTGCTTCATAATATTCCAATGCTTGTTTTATTTGCTGTCTTCAAACTATTTTCAGGATACTGCATTGCATCTGCTGCTGCTGCTAAGTCGCTTCAGTCATGTCTGACTCTGTGCGACCCCATAGACGCCAGCCCTCCAGGCTCCCCCATCCCTGGGATTCTCCAGGCAAGAACACTGGAGTGGGTTGCCATTTCCTCTAAAAAAACTAAATTCACAGAAACAGAGTAGCATGGTGGTTGCCAGGGCCTCGGGCACAGGGAAAAGGGGGAGATGTTTGTCAAAGAGTAAAAATTCTAGTTCTAAGATATATAGGTTCTGGCACCTAAAGTATAGCATGGTGACTGTAGTTAAAAATATTGTATTGCATTACATACATGAAAGTTATTAAGAGAGTAGATCTTAAATGTACCAAACACAAAAATGGTAATTATGTGAAGTGACAGAGGTATTAATTAACCCTACTGTGGTCATCATTTCACAGCACATACATGCATCAAACCATCACATTGCATACCCAATACTCATACAATATTACATGCCAATTATATTCATTAAAGCTGCAAAAAGCGAGAAGAATACATTTTCAAAAATATGAGAACCTGTGTTTTGATTTTTAATGCTTGGGAGAAGTGATCAGCCTTTAAGAAATAGCTTTAACATTGTTTTTAAAGGAGCCAGACAGTTTGAAAATAGAAAATGCCCCCTTTTACCAAAAAAAAAAAAAGAAAGAAAGAAAGAAAACTTCTGATGTAGATTTGCCAAATATTGTCTACACTTAAAGGTTAGTGTAATAGTGTTTTTGGTATATTTTACTAATTTGGGACAACATCTATGCTGTGTGTGTGTATCATGTTTTGTCCAAAAATGATTGTAGGCACCACACATCTGTGGAATCTTTACTTTTAGGGCACTTGGATACATAGTATGTTCAATGAGTGAGACTAGTGAGTTTGTAGAGTCTTTTTTTTAAAGATGTAGACAATTTAAAAATTCTTTATTGAATTTGTTACAAAATTGCTTCTGTTTTATGTTTCAGATTTTTGGCCATGAGGCACGTGGAATCTTAGCTCCTCGACCAGGGATCCAGCTTACACGCCCTGCATTGAAAGGTGAAGGCCTGTCTGTATAGTAATCCTTAGCATGGCTTAAGATACCATGAGTCATCTTCACTCTGCTTCTTTATTGACACTTATTCCTGGGATGGAGGCTGCAGATTTGGAAGCTTATATATCACTAATTTTGTCTGTCCATCAGGCAGGCTATTTCCCTGTTGAATTTCCCAAGGTGATTTTATGCCAGGAAACCACTGACTTCCTTATTTATGGAGGCAGGTCCATTGGACCCATTTCAAACATGTGAAAAGTTTATTGACTATTACTCAACATTACCTACCAGTTTCTACTCGCTGATGAGACTATGCAGATCAAATTATTTTTTGAACCAAGTATGAATAGAAACGAATAACTAGAAAAATGGTTACGATAGGTATTCATTATCTTTTGTTGAGTGGCTTTCAAAAGAAAAATATTTGTTGCCGTTTTTGTTCAGTCACTAATTCATCTCTGATGCATTGTGACCTCATGAACTGTAGCACACCAGGCTTCCCAGGCTTCCCTGTCCTTCACTATCTCCCAGACTTTGCTCAAATTCATGTCCATTGAGTTAGTGATGCTACCTAACCGTCTCATCCTCTGCTACCCCTTTCTCCTTTTGCCTTCGATCTTTCTCAGCCTCAGAGTCTTTTCCAATGAATGGGCTGTTCGCATCAGGTGGCCAAAATATTGGAGCTTCAGCTCCAGCACCAGTCCTTCCAATAAATATCCAGGACTGATTTCCTTTAGGATTGACTGGTTGGATCTCCTTGCAGTCCGAGAGAACTTTAAGAGTCTTCTCCAGCACCACAATTAGGAAATATCAATTCTTAAACCCTCAGGCTTCTTTATGGTCCAACTCTCACATCCGTACATGACTGCTGGAAATACCATAGCTTTGACTACGCAAAAAAATATTTATTACTTTTAAATCAAGTTGAACCTTGAGAAAACCATACAGCTGCTTATATCCTTTATGATCTAACCCCCTCCAGGCCACAGGGCTCAACTAATTGTGGTAATGTGGTCAATTTGGGGTTGTTCTCTTCAAAGATTTGCCATATGAAAGTCTATTTTAAAAGCCTGGTTGATGTTATCACCTATTTACCACCATCTCTATTCTTCCCCCTGCATGGAACCTCCCATGCCAGCAGGAACTGTAAAAGGAAAGTATTTGAAATCAAAAGAAATCATCACCATTTTGGTCCCTAGGGAAGAAAGCGCAAAGAAACATAAGCAGCAATTTTTGTTTTAGTGTAAAAAACCGAAGCAAACCACACAGTATGGTGGATACCCCGTGGGTTTAAGATCAGGTTCCCTCTTTCAAAACAGCCAGGAGATGTTGGGTCAGGCACCTTCCTCGTCGGTCCCCAAGGGTCCGACAGTCAATTGCTTTATTCCTCTGCATTTGTAGGATTTTGGGGGTACCTGCTTCTCAGGTGTCTCCTTTCTCTTGTGTGATGGTCCTCACTCAGCCCCTCTGGCTGGCTGGTTTGGGAAGGTGGGTCTCCAACAACCTCCCTCTGTGCTGTCTGCTGACTCTTCCCATTCCGCCTTCTCACTTCGTTTTTGTTCCTGGAAGGAACAGGGAGTTTGACATTTGTCCTGGGCCATGTCCCAGCTTCCTTAAGCTGTTCGCTTCCTCATTGAGAGATAAGGGTGAGCTGACTCTGTGTGAATCAGTTCTGCCCCTGGGGCTGGTTTTCGTCTTTCGTTTGAGAAGGGGAGTCAAATGGCAACAAGCTCAGTCGCTCATCTTATACCTGAGTCACTTCTGCCGTATCTGTCTCTAAAAGTCTGATCATCTTGTTGTCAGCTCAGAACAGCCCTCTTGCTTTCACCAAGTGACTCACTCCTTCTCACTGCCCTGCACCGCTGGGCAGCTCCAGCAACACCTCCCCCAGAAAGTCCTCCATCATTTCCCACCCCTACCCTCACGCTTCAACTTCAAGCTGGGAGTGGGAACCTCCTTTGTGTTCCCCCAATGCCCAGTCTAGGGACCTGTGATCTCAACTTACTGCACAGAATTCTTGACTTCTTCCTTTATGCTCATGTGCATCAGTTCATCTTATTACCAGCGCTTGGCAAAGTACTGAGCACTTAATTTATCTTTGTCAAGTAATTAATACTTTATTGAATTCAGTATTGGTGAGAATCCCTCTAGTGACCTGAGTTCTCTTCTCAAAAATGTTCTTCTTCTCACAGCCAGAAAACCATTCTTTATGCTGAGCTGAAATCTCTCCTCTACCTGGGGCCCCACAAGACAAATAAAATCCCATCTGCACATGACATTTGAAAAGACGTTTTAAGACACTGTCAGAGCTCCCTGGAGTCAAGCCAAACATCCGCATTTCCTTTTAAACATACTTTGCCTGAGTTTAAATCCTTTTTACCTTTTAGTAACTTTAAGTGTGCTAGTCTATGACCCCAGAAGAAATTTTAAGATGGGGTGGACAGGCATTTGCTGTATTTTTGGGTGGGAGTGAATGACTTTGGTTCTATTCATTCATCAGCCTTCTAGAATGCTCATTTAAAGGTGAAGATTAAATGAAATAATGGCATGTGCAGAGCACAGAGTACATGGTCCATGAATGTTCATCATAATTGGACCAGATTCCAAGAGAGTCGAGGGGCAGACATCATTGTTCAAGTTGGTGAGGACTTGTAAGGACTTCTCAGGGGTGGTCTCTCCAGCTTTTGGAACAATGGCGCTTCTGATTGACCCAAGGTAATTAGAGATACTCTGCTGGAAGTAGTCAATTCTCTGAAATAATTTCAGTGTGAACTTTCATCTATGAAAGAAACAGATTCAGAACACCACGTGTCCTGAAATGGCCTTTCCCTGATGGCGGTGATGGGCATAGACCTTTAATGATCTTATCATTCATCCTCTATCACTAACCAAAGGATTCACAGCCCTGTGTTTGCTGGAATTACTGATTCAGTTTGTTGGTGCAGAGCAGGAAAACCATTTCTCTGTAAAAAAGGTAACGTAACCATGGCTTAAAGCTCAACATTCAGAAAACGAAGATCATGGCATCCGGTCCCATCACTTCATGGGAAATACATGGGGAAACAGTGGAAACAGTGTCAGACTTTATTTTTTGGGGCTTCAAAATCACTACAGATGGTGACTGCAGCCATGAGATTAAAACACACTTACTCCTTGGAAGAAAAGTTATGACCAACCTAGATAGTATATTCAAAAGCAGAGACATTACTTTGCCGACTAAGGTCCGTCTAGTCAAGGCTATGGTTTTTCCTGCGGTCATGTATGGATGTGAGAGTTGGACTGTGAAGAAGGCTGAGCGCCAAAGAATTGATGCTTTTGAACTGTGGTGTTGGAGAAGACTCTTGAGAGTCCCTTGGACTGCAAGGAGATCCAACCAATCCATTCTGAAGGAGATCAGCCCTGGGATTTCTTTGGAAGGAATGATGCTAAAGCTGAAACTCCAGTACTTTGGCCACCTCATGCAAAGAGTTGACTCATTGGAAAAGACTCTGATGCTGGGAGGGATTGGGGGCAGGAGGAGAAGGGGACGACAGAGGATGAGATGGCTGGATGGCATCACTGACTCGATGGACGTGAGTCTGAGTGAACTCCAGGAGTTGGTGATGAACAGGGAGGCCTGGCGTGCTGCGATTCATGGGGTTGTAAAGAGTCGGATATGACTGAGCGACTGAACTAAACTGAACTGAACCATTCTGGTTTCAGTCTTCTTAACTTTGTGCTGTCCCCAGTGGAGACAACTGCCTCAGTCAGAAACTTTTGGACACAAATGATCTTTTGCTCCGTGGGAATTTAATTCTGACTCAACTTAAAAATATTCTAAGGGTTTCTTATGTCACAAATTCTATAAGAAGAGACTAAG
The DNA here is from genome assembly GCF_001704415.2 of Capra hircus. Taxonomy (NCBI): domain Eukaryota; kingdom Metazoa; phylum Chordata; class Mammalia; order Artiodactyla; family Bovidae; genus Capra; species Capra hircus. The sequence continues at coordinate 12,583,628 of NC_030820.1, forward strand.
ATGGGGATTGAGTTGGAAAAGGAGCCTCAGATAGCAGCTGATGCATTGGAGGAGAAAACCACGTGAGCTTGTTAGCAATGGGATGAAAGGGAATCTCAAGAGAGCATCAGTGTAAAGAAGCCCCGGGAAAGGGGAACTATGTCTCCTAAAAGAAAAATGGGAAGGCCTGGGCTGAAGCATGGTGGTCAAGAGAAGATCCCTGTGAACAACTTACAGGGAACTGGAGAGAAAACCAAATGGGCAGTGGGTTGATATAGTTCACAGTAGGAGACAAGAAGACAGAGTTAATCTTTTTAAAAAACGATTTTTTTTAAAAAAAGTTGGTATGTTGTATTTTCATTTTTATTCAGTTTAAGAAATTTTCTTTCTTCTTTTTTATTTTTGGCTGCGGCATGTGGGATCTTAGTTCCCCATCGAGGGATCGAACCCGTGCTCCTTGCAGTGAAAGCATGGAGTCTTGGTCAGTGGACATCCAGGGAAGTCCCCAGAGCTAATCTTGATGCTTGTCTTTTTAAAAGAAGAGACCCATGCCAAGGTCAGGGTCATGTAGCCCTGTGTGGTCTAACAGCACAAAGGAAGGCACAGAGGGACAGAAAATTGTTTAGGAAGCTAACACGGATGAGTCAAAATAAGAGAAATACTGAACTTTGTCTGATTAGCTTGTGGGGAAAATTCATTTGGAAGCTAAAGAGAAATTCTACCTTAAAGACTGTCAGCACTGCCCTCAATTTCCTGCAAGGATTTGTGGCATTGCTGTAGGTAAGCGTGTAGCCTGTTTATGGAAATGTTCAAAGCCGAAGAAGTTTGAATCTTGTGTAATTCAATTAAAATGTGTATTTCAGTGATAATTGAACCAGAAAAAAAATAATACAAAGGAAATAGGAGAAAGGATGTGAAGGAATTATGATGGCGAGCCCACTGTGGATGGATTTGTTAGGAAACAATTAGGGTGTGGATGTTGATCCCCAGTTTCTGATGGGTCTTTTCTGAGTGGCCATCTGTCATTAACATCATATGTTCAGAAGAGCTAATAACTGATGGAAGGACAGGCATGGTGTCATCTCATCAAACTTTTCAAAGGAATAGTTACGTCAGGAGATGCTCTGGTTCTAATAGTGACCGGTGAAGAGTGAGTCTTGATTGCTGACCCCAGGCAGCACAATTTTGTGCTTTCTGGGGATTATCAACTCATCTTGCTAGTTTTGTAGCTGTCTTGATCTTTCCAGTTTTCCCAGGGTTGGGCTCCTTCAACACAGCGTTGCCTTGTTGTTGTCTGATTGCTCAGTCATATCCAACTCTTCGTGACCTCATGGACTGTAGCCTGGAAGTCCCCCTTGTCTGTGGGATTTCCCAGGCAAGAATACCGCAGTGGGTTGCCACTTCCTTCTCCAGGAGGTTTTCCCGGACCAGGGATTGAGCTTGTGTCTCCTGCCTTGTGGGTGGATTTTTTTATCACCGAGCCACCAGGGAAGCCCCATCACAGTTTTACCTTGAAATTCACCTCTTCTTTAATTTTTTTTTTTGACTTGTTTCTAGTAGCAAAGCTGTCACTCCTATAGAGGAAACACTGAGACCCTGGGCTCTGAAGAATCACATTTGAAAGACTGGGTTTCCTGCTCTGTAGACTGTTTTCCTTTAAAAGTAATCGATTACATGATAAAGCCATGTGGAAAGAGCTCTTGGGTTTTGTTTGGCAACTAAAATCTTAGAACTTGAACATGGTGATCAATATGGGGTCCAGAGGTTTCCCACGATGGGCAACTTTCATTGTGAAGTCCAATCACACCCATCTCCTCTCCTCTTCTTATCCAACTTTAAATTGGATTTATAATGGCATGGGTCTTATGAAGTGCTGGGAATATTCGAAAGCTCTTTGAAGATAAGCAAATTTCCTTAATTAAAATGAAGATATCATCATCTCCAAATGTGTCTCTTTGATCTCCGGGGACCACTGCATCCTGGGGCTTGTAGTTTATGGCAGTTACTTCTCTCGGGTTCCTAAGCCTATAGGAATCCTCTAGCTTCTGGGAAATACTGAGGTCAATGACAATGGGCTCCAGCATGTCACGGTCAGCCAGCAAACCATTCGACAGGTTTCTGAAAAGTTTCTTTTCATCATTACTTATCTTGTTTTCATACCACATTGGGTGGGTGGATGGTAAAGGAACCTGAAAATTAAAGGAACCTGAAAATCTCCCCTGTCATCAAGTAAAGCATTTACCCTGGCAAAGGTGACGATTAGTGCAGGAACCTCGTCCATCCTACCCCTCTGCCAATGTGTGGCTTCTCAGAAGCAGTGATCCCCTTAGAGCCTCCACGGACTGCAATGAAAGCAGCAGCTGTCTCTTAAAGGGTAGAACAATGAAAATAATATTTTAATGAAAAAAGTTTAAATCAAAACAAATGAATGATTTCGTCTGTGATTTACCTATGAAGGTACAGTAAAGGGAGAGCCAGGATGGGCAGAGTAGAATTTCTGTTTACTAGAAAAGATTTTATGGGAAAAGGTGCCTAACTACTTGAATCCTTTTCTAATTTCTTAGGATGATGTTTACAATTCTTTCGGCTTGAGAATTTGATTTGGTTCTGAAGTAGATGGCTGGTGAGTGCCTACTGTATAGTAAAGGGGGAAAAAAGAAGCTATGATCTGTATGACATATATTGTTAACCTTAAAAATGCATTCCAATAACTTTGCAGACAAATACTGTTTGATTCCACTTATACGAGGTACCTAGAATAGTCAAATTAAATCCATAGAGTCAGAAAGTACATTCGCAGGGCCCTGGGGTGAAAGGATGTGGAATTAGTGTTTAATGGGGACAAAGTTTCAGTTTAGGAAGGTGAAAACCTCAGCGGATGGATGATGGTGACAGTTGTGTAACAATGTGAATATGCTTAGTGCCTCTGAACTGTACAGTGAAATACAGTTAAAACAGTCTGTTCTATATTCTGTGATTTTTATCATAACAAAAAAATTAGAAAGAAAGGGAAAAACAAAGAGCGTAAAGCAAAAGACTTTCATTTGGTTCTTTTTTTAGATGTTTTAAAAAAAATCCCTGTATTTCTTGATCTTTTACCACGTCATGCACAATAAAGGGTCTATTTGAGAATTCTGAGATGGTTCTGCGGGGGCCGCTGCCCATCAGGGGAAGGGAGGTGTCGTTTCAGTGATGGAGGGTGAGAGGGTGTGGACCCCACGGCAGAGAACGGGAGCGTTCTTCCCAGCGGACATGCCAATGTTGTTCGCTGCAGGCGGGCTGCGTTTCATTTGATTTGTCTCTCTGTTCACCAAAACTTTCCCCCTAATTAAAGAAACCCGTGTGAGGGCCTGTTTGACCTGAGTCTTGTCATGGAAACAATAGGTTCTCTAAGCGACCTGGGAAGGCATCTAGTTTAACTCCTTCACTTTACAGGGGCGCAAACAATGTGCTCAAAATAAAAATGTTTGTGGCTGAGGCTCAATTAGCTGTGCAGGAATTCTGCCCCTTAGAGTGATGAACAACTGAAGAGCCTCTTGATGAAAGTGAAACAGGAAAGTGAAAAAGCTGGCTTAAAACTCAACATTCAGAAAATTAAGATCATGGCATCTGGTCCCATCATTTCATGGCAAATAGATGGGGAAACAGTGGAAACAGAGGCAGACTATTTTTCTGGGCTCCAAAATCACTGCAGATGGTGACTGCAGCCATGAAACTAAAAGACACTTGCTCCTTGGAAGAAAATTTATAACCACCCTAGACAGCATATTTAAAAAGCAGAGACGTTACTTTGCCAACAAAGGTCCATCTAGTCAAGGCTATGGCTTTTCCAGTAGTCATGTATGGATGAGAGAGTTGGACTATAAAGAAACCTGAGTGCCAAAGAATTGATGCTTTTGAACTGTGGTGCTGGAGAAGACTCTTGAGAGTCCCTTGGACTGCAAGGAGATCCAACCAGTCCATCCTAAAGGAAATCAGTCATGAATATTCATTGGAAGGACTGATGTTGAAGCTGAAACTCCAATACTTTGGCCACCCGATGCAAAGAGCTGACTCATTTGAAAAGACCCTGATGATGGGAAAGATTGAAGGTGGGACAGAGAATAAGATGGTTGGATGGTATCACCGACTCAATGGACACGAGTTTGAGCAAGCTCCGGGAGTTGGTGATGGACAGGAAGGCCTGGCATGCTGCAGTCCATGGGGTCACAAAGAGTCAGACACGACTGGGCGACTGAACTGAATTGAACTGAGACTGCCTTCTGCCTGCATTTGCAGTCCACCTGGGTGGCTATGGGCTTTCCTGATGCTTTCGTGAGTGATTTAAGGTGCAGGCTCTTCCAGGAAACAAGGGGATCTGGGAGCAGGGCTCCTGCTTAGTAGAGATGAGTAGCAAGAAAAGGCACACCTCACTTACCTGGTGGTCCCGTAGTTTTTCGATCCCTGGTCAGAGAGCTAAGATCCCACATGAATTAGCCAAAAAAAACGAAACATAAAATAGAAGCAATATTGTAACATATTCAGTAAAGGCTTTAAACATGGTCCACATAAAAACTTAAAAACTGTCTGGAAATATTCACCATCACCTTAAATTTATTCCAGTTGAGGGGGTGTTTCTGAAAAAAAATTCTGAAACTGGATTAATTAACAAATTGATATCTGTTGTACTGTTGAGTCACTAAGTCATGTCCAACTCTTTCAAACCCACTCCCCTGTCCTGCATTATATCCCAGAGTTTGCTCAGATTCATGTCTGTTGAGTCGGTAATGCTATCTAACCACCTCATGCTCTCTTGGCCCCTTCTCTTCCTGCCCTCAATCTTTCCCAGCATCAGGGTCTTTTCCAGTGAGTCAGCTCTTTTCATCAGGTGGCCAAAGCGTTGGAGCTTAAGCTTCAGCATCATTCCTTCCAATGAATATTCAGGGTTGATTTCCTTTAGGATTGATATCTATAATATATAATACTTTTCCAGCAAGCTCTGCATTTGCCTGAGTGAAAAGCTAGCCATATACTTTCAGTCCATGGGTAGATGATTAAGACACGATTAGGGGTGGACTTTCTGCCCTTGGTCCTATTTCTTTACATTAAAAATGGTTATTAGATTAAAATAATTTTATTTACTTATTGTTTATTTCTGGCTGTGCTGGGTCCTCATGTTGCGTGGGCTTTTCTCTAGTTGCAGTGAGTTGGGGCTACCCCCTAGCTGCGGAGTGTGGCCTTCTCACTGTGGTGGCTGCTCTTGTCATGGAGCGTGGACTCCAGGGCACAGTCTCCATAGTTGTGGCTTAGTTGCTCTGCAGCATATGGAACCCAGAGCAGGGACTGAACCCATGTCTCTTGCATTGGCAGGCAGATTCTTTACCACTGGGCACCAGGGAAGCTCCTACATTAAAAATTATTAGAGAACAAGTGCCATGAATTTTAAGAATCTTGCATAAGGAATCACATTGTGAGTGGGAGGGTCTGGTGCAGGAGGAGGAATAAAGTAGAATTTTCTTTACGGGAAAAATATTTTCAGATAGTCTCTGTTTGAAAACAGAGCATTTTGTCTGAGAGCAGGCCTTTGCATTACTACTGAAAGAAACAAGGACCATTTATGTTCACTCTCAATGTTTCCTCTTACGGATCAATATCAGAAGGAATACCTGATATCTACTGGGCACTGGATACTGGGCACTGGATCCTAGGCACTGAGCCTTACATGTAGTATAATCTCATTTAATCCCCTGGGACAGTATACTGCTGCTGCTACTGCTGCTGCTGCTGCTGCTAAGTCGCCTCAGTTGTGTCCGACTCTGTGCGACCCCAGAGACGGCAGCCCATGAGGCTTCCCCGTCCCTGGGATTCTCCAGGCAAGAACACTGGAGTGGGTTGCCATTTCCTTCTCCAATGCATGGAAGTGAAAAGTGAAGGTGAAGACGCTCAGTCGTGTCTGACTCTTAGCAACCCCATGGACTGAAGCCCACCAGACTCCTCCATCCATGGGATTTTCCAGGCAAGAGTACTGGAGTGGGGTGTAATTGCCAGTATAACCGACATATAATTTTTTTAATTGAAGTAGAGTTGATGTACACTATAAAAGCTACAGGTGTACAACATAGTGATTCACAATTTTTAAAGGTTATACCTCATTTATAGTTATTATAAAACATTGAGATATTCCCTGTGTTGTACCATCTATCCTTATAGCTTATTTAATGCCTAGTAGTTTTTACCTCTTACTCTCCTACCTCTAAACTGCCCCTGCCTCCTTCTCTCTTCCCCACCAGCACCGCTAGTCTGTTCTCTGTATTTGTGAGTGCACTTCTTTATTGTCATGTACACTCGTTTTATTTTTTAGATTCCATATATAACTGATATCATATAGTATTTGTCTTTCTCTGTCTGACTTACTTCACTGAGCAGAATACCCTCCAAGTCCATCCATATTGTGGCAAATGGCAAAATTTCATTCTTTTTTTTTTATGCCTGAGTGGTGTTCCATTCAGCGGAAGCACTGGATCTTCCTAACTCAGTGATCTGTTCAGAGACACCTGGGTGGCTTCCATAAGTTGGCAATTGTAAACAATGCCACTGTGAACTTTGGGGTGCATGTATTTTTTTGAATTAGTGTTTTCTGGGGTATATATCTGGGAGTGGAATCGCTGGGTTATGTGATATAAGGCAAAGAAGGAAGAAAGAGAGGGAGGGAGGGAGGAAGGAAGCTGGGAAGGTAACTTACTCTGAGCATCAGAGCTTTGGTTAGTTGGGGTTGCTGATCTGAAGGCCTGATTGAGTTCTACGTGCGGAGCTCTTCAAATTTTCACTCCAAGTTTGCATTTTTATTAACATTATATTATAAATATTCTGGTCCACATAAACCTCACCAAACCCAACTCCTCAGCTATTCTGAATTTTATTTAAAAAAAAAAAACAACCTTGTCCTAGAGGATGAACTGGCAACTTGGACTTGAAAATTTCCTTTCAAAATTATCTGATATAATAGCTTGAACTTTAAAACATTGCCTAGAAGGAACTCAAATCTCTCCCAAATTAATGACTCATATCCCATTTATGATTTTCTTGTTCTGCACAAACTTTATTCACCTATTTCTTTTCATTTTTATATTTGCCATGCTGTGCAGCTTCCTGGGATTGAACCAGGGATTGAACCCAGGGCTATAGCAGTGACAGTACCAAGTCCTAACCATTGGACCACCAGGGAACTCCCAGTTTGCATTAAAAAAAAAAAAATAGCCATGCTGCATGGCACGTGAAATCTTAGTTCCCTGACTAACACTGGTAGCATGGAATCCTAACCGTGACCACAGGGGAATTCCCTCAGTTATTTCTTTTGAAGCCAGAAAAGACCTCACAGGTCATCTACTTTAACACTCATGTTATCAATAAGAAAAGAAATGCTCAGAGAGATGGAGAAAATCACCCACTGTTGCTCAGCATTTGGTGGTGGAGCCGAACCAGCTCCCAATCCCTGGTCCAGCCTTTGGGAGGCTTCTTAGAACAATATTGGAATTGACAGGCCCACCCTTAGGGTTTCCTAACACCTGCTCTATGAGTCTCAGGTGAAGCTTCCCTGGAAATCTTCTGGTTGGTGAACTTGCCAAGTAGTTGACATTCTTCCTCTTCATCCCTGTGCTTCATCACTCATCTGAGCTGTGATAAGCCGCCGATTAAGAAAAAAAAAGAGGACCAGCAGCTTCTCGGTATAATCTCCAGGATGAAATAACTTTTTCTACAATCTGTACACAGAGATTTGCCGATAGCTCTCTGCAGTCTTCTGTCTACTGCTGAAACACAATACAAACACACTTTTGGGAGAGATGCGACTGTTCGTGGCTAACATTGGCTATCACTGAGATCCCATGAGGGGAGGAAGGAACATTTTCTGGGAACTTGTTCTTAGGAAGGAAAAAAAAATTCCCCTGACACTCACTTTAAATGAGAAGCCACTGTGAGTTTTAAATGGAAAACTCCATCGCTGCTGAGGTGACTTAGGAGACTAAACCATTGTAAGTTTTGGGTAATTTAATGCACTAAGAGGAAACATAAAATTAGAGTAGCTTAAGGAGATTAAAAATAATAACCAGAGATTATACATTTGAAGGACTTTGTATTGTTTTAAAAACATTACCTAATTAGTCGGCAAATTTCTCTGTGAGGCAGAAGGTTTTCAGGTTGGATGCGTACCGAAAGGAGGATTATGTGAGATTTCGGATATGTCAGGGCAGAAAGAAAGGATCAGAGAGAATCAGGCAGAATCTTGATGATGGATGGGACAAAAGTGGGTAGGACTGGGGTCTGCTCTTAGGGTAAATGGGGGATGTGAGAATATTCCTTGAGTGTTTAACGTTATGTATGTTTCGTAGGGTTAAATTGGAAGGAATAAGTAGGAGCAGTTAGAACAAGAATGTGGCCGTTGAGGATCCAGGAAGCTCACAGGTATTTTTTTCTCCTAAAATTCCAGAATTACTTTTTGTGTTTTATCTCCACCGAAATTCTCCCAGGGCACCTGCCTTGCCTTATACCTCTTACCTCTTACATTCCCCAGTGTATGATGCTCAGGATTACATAACAAGCATTTGTTGGGCAACTGATCCGTTTAGAAGCTGAAATTATAAGACTATTTTTGGTTGTAACTTACCTAGGAGACGTGAATTTTGAGATGAGGAGAGATGTTTCAAGGGGGAGAAAAAGAGTAAGAAGGGAAGAAGTGGGTGGGCTGGGTGTGGTCTGGGGGGAAGAATGTTGGGAATATTGTCAGGACAGGAGCGCATTCCAAATTTTAAAAGAGGGATATATAGGAGCTTCCCTGGTGGCTCAGACAGTAAAGAATCTGCCTGCAATGCAGGAGACCCCAATTCGATCCCTGGGATGAGAAGATTCCCCTGGAGAAGGGAATGGGTACCCACTCCAGTATTCTTGCCTGGAGAATTCCGTGGACAGAGGAGCCTGGTGGGCTACAGTCCAGGGGGTAGCAAAGAGTCAGACACGACTAAAACTTACAGGTGCTTTACATTGATAATGAGTCGGCTATAAATTCAGAGATGGAGCCTGAATTTGTAGCATGTGAAATTTTGGCCGATGTGGTAACGTCTGACCTGGTGGGTGTTGCCCAGAGGATTGATTGGCTCAGATGGCGGTTGTAGTCAGTAGAAGTGCTGAGAAGGTGAGAGTGAGCAAACTTGAAGTCTCAAGATGGGAAAGGATGCTGCTTTCTTTCAGCCACTGTGGCATCATCCTCACGTTCTCATACTCTGATGTGCTGAGGTCTCAGCTGACTGTGACTCCACCTGTGCCCTCACCCAGTGCCTCCTAATTCCTGTCCGCACCTCTGCTTTGGAGCTGGTTTCACAGCTACTGTCTGCCTCCTCCACTTCCTTTTTATTTCACCTCTTTCTCTTCTGCCCCTGGATCAAAGTCAAACTCAAGTTTTTCTCTTCCCTAACATAGCTATCTGGGCTTCTCAGGTGGCTCGGTGGTAAAGAATCTGCCTGCAATGCAGGAGACATGGTTGGGTTCAATCGCTGCCCTGGGAAGATCCCCTGGAGAAGGACATGGCAACCCACTCTAGTATTCTTGCCTGGGAAATGCCATGGACAGAGGAGCCTGGCGGGCTACAGTCCATGAGATCGCAGTGAGCTGGGCACGACTTAGCAACTGAACAACAGCAGCACAGCTATCTTGTTTACCATTTCTCTAGAAGTTGTCATATTTGTTGGGGTCCTTTTTCTCTAGAGAGTGAGTTGTTTGTTTTTTTAAACTCACCCCCCCAAATAATTGTATCCATGCATTGTATATATTAAAAAGTTTTTTTTTGATTTATTTATTTGGCTGCAGCAGGTCTTGGTTGCAGCTTCGATCTTCATTGCGATCTTCAGCTCCCTAATTAGGGATGAAACCTGGGCTCCCCCACATAGGGAGCACAGAGCTCTAGCCACTGGACTACCAGGGAAGCCCTGATGTATTATATTTTATATACATGCTTGCTTATTAGAGGAGGAAAGGATTACAATTTTCTCTCCCCTCCTCTCTGCAAACCTGAAATTTTTTAAAAAGAATTTTCCTTGATGACCACCCTCTTGCTTCTCTTTACTGTCATTTCAACACAATGACTCAGCCAGCTGTTTAAGGTACGTGGATTTCGTGGGAGAAATGTCTGCCTGCCCATGGTAAAGAATTTGCCTGCGATGCAGGAGATAAAGGAGGTGTGGGTTTGATTCCTTTGTTGGGGAGATCCTGGAGAAGGGAATGGCAACCCACTCCAGTATTCTTGTCTGGAGAATCCCATGGACAGAGCAGCCTGGCGGGCTACGGTCATGGGGTCGCAGAGTCGGACACACTGAGCAACTGAGCAACAGCTGACCCTGAACGCAGTTTGAAGTTGAGCAGGCACGAAAACGGGCACGGGTGGTTCCTCAGTGGCTTCGCCTGCTCCCTTTGACCTGGTCTTGGCATCCAAGTCATCTCTTTCTTATCAGCTCCTTTCCTACCCCTCCCACCAGGTGCCAGAGGGAAGCAATCATGTGATGCCAGAATTACAGGTTGCATCTTCCCCAGGGGTCTTGCCCAACAGCTCTTGATCAAATCTCTCCTCCGAGGGCTCTTCTTACTCTTGGGGGAAAAAAAAATTCTCCCTAAGGTGCTGTTTGCTCTTTTCTGAGGGACTTGCTCTTGGTCACTTTACATTCCTTTGGGCTGCTCTGGCCCTCCTGCGATCTCTAATCACCTGTGATCTGAAGTTTCAGGAGCTCCTCCCTGCAGCCCCTTTTCTTTCACTGCGTTTCGTCAGTTTGAGAGAAACGTGGGCTTGTGGGAACTTGTGACCACCGAGCACTCAGACTGGACTGCAACCTTCGAGAAGGAAGGTCCAGCTTTCCTAAGGGTCTCTGTTCTTCTGTCCAATGTGGGGCCAGCCCAAAGAAAAGGCTCAATTTATAATTTTTGAGTGGAAGAAATTTTTTTTTTTTCCCCTTACCATTCTTCCTCAACTCTGTTTACCCTGTTAGGTTCTGTTCGTTTTGTTTCCTGCTCTGTTCCCAGGGTCTGAATCAGTCCTTGGCTCGTACTAGGCTCTCCGATGTTTGTTGAATGAATACGTGAATAACTCGTCTCTGTAACCAGGTCTTCAGAATTCAGGGACTGGCCCCTGGGGGTGAGATTTACTTTGCTTAGTAGGAATATGAGCATATGTAAGACCCATGTTTATATTTCAGCCTTTTGATCCACTGTTGGATAGGTGACTGTGGGAAAGTAGGGATCTTCCTGCATGTCCACCCCTTCTTCCCCTGTACAAGCACTTTCTAAGGTCTGTCAAGGGAACAGTTACAGTCTCACCTTCTAGCATGCCTGGTTGGCATCCCAGGCAATGCTGAAGCCAAGTGGCCACAGATTCCTGAGTGAGGATGGAGTGAGTGCCTGTGGATGACAGATGGCCCATCAGAGGCTGGCAGACTCTGATCTGCTGTGATGAATTTGCCTTGGGTGTTGGAAAGCAAGTAATTGCAGAGTTACCATGGTATCATGGGACCATCCTTTCCCATCCCTGAAAAGGGGGTTCAGTGTCCCCATGTAAGTCCTTTATGCAGCTTGCTGTACTATCGCTTCTGGCAGGGCAGAGCCCTCTTCCAGTCACTCCCGAGGATGACTGCCTTGGATTGGCTCAACTGCCTTCCCTGTTCCAATTACAAATAAGACTTTAACATTTTCTTTTCTTTCTTTAATCACATATTTCAAAATCTTATAAATTTATTGAAATTATTTCTCTCTCATTTTTGATAGTTTCTTTGTGTATAGAATTTGGAGCTGATTTTTTTTTCTTTTAAACATTTTGAAGCATTTCTTTGAGCATATTGTCTTTCTGTTTGCACAGTTTCGGGTGAGGAGTCTGTTCTAATTAATTTTTCTTTCCCCTTTTTGCTGTGTCTTTTTTATTTCCTACCTGCCTTCTGTTTTTTTTTAGTATCTATAGTAGTGTTAGTGTTAATTGCTTAGTCATGTCTGACTCTTGGCAACCCCATGGACTGTAGCCCGCCAGGCTCCTTTGTCCATGGAATTCTCTAGGCAAAAATACTGGAGTGGACGGCCATTCTCTTCTCCAGGGCATCTTTCTGACCCAGGGGTCAAACCCTGGTCCCCTGCACTGCAGGCGAATTCTTTACCGTCTGAGCCACCAGGGAAGTCCATCCTTACATCTATGGTCAACGATGTTTAAAATTTAAGTAGCTATTTTTGGCTGCGCCGGGTCTTCCTTGTTTTGCTTGAGCTTTCTCTAGTTATGATGTGCGGACTTCTCGTTGCGGTGGCTTCTCTCGTCGGGAGCACAGGACCTAGGGTGTCTAGGCTTCCGTAGTTGCTGCAGGTGGGCTTGGTAGCTGTGGCTCTGGGGCTTAATTGCTCTGAGGCATGTGGAATCTTCCTGGACCAGGGATTGAACCTATGTCCCCTGCATTTGTGGGGGTGGGGGGGGAGTGCAGATTCTTATCCACTGTGCTGCCAGGCATGCCACCTTGGTGTGCCACCAAGTCCCCGATTTTTTATCTTTAGATTTCAGCAGTTTGAATATGATGCATTTAGGGGGGTTTATTTTTTTCCAAATTTTTCTCAAGTGCTACTATGAAAGACTTTCCTTCTTCATTTCTAGGAGGATGCTGTACCACTGGGGCCGTGATTCTGACCTTTAATTACCGACAGCGGGTGTGGAATTTCTAAGAGCATTTTGGTACCCTTCAGGGTGAAGGGTACTCCATAAATGTAAGGCACGATTATTTCTTGACAGTTAACTATAAAAGTTCCACGACATGCTCCTTCTCATTGTTGCTTTAAAGATATTAATTGGGCCTCTTAACTATACAATGCAGTTATAATCCTAATTGAAAATAATTGGTCAACACAGGAAAGGGAAAATGCCTGAAAACAGCTGAGAAGTCACACTTTAAGAGTTAAGATGCCACTAGTTAAAAGTTGACTTGAGTTGAAAAAAGTCAGTCAGCTCTCTCTCTCTGGGTGGGTAAACATTTGAGTGAAGTGCGAGATTGGAGAGAACCCATAATTAATCTTGAATACAATGGCTGATAAGGGCGAGAAATTTCAGGAGCTAGCTTACACATCTTTCCCTGAGCTTTCCATCAAAAATCTTTTTTCTGGCTTTGCAAACGCTGTTTTAACATCATTTCTGTGGAAATAAATTCAATGCGTCCACCCCCTTCACCACCATCCCGCCTCCCCCAGCTTGTTGTAGGGGAGAAGGGGTTTCTGCTTTAGAAAACACTTTATGTTTTTGTTGTTATCATCAGAGCTTCTCTAGGACTAACAAAGCTCAGGGGAAACATTTTTTTTGAAAGAAAGGAGAAAAAAAGAGGGAAAACGTGAGCTGGAGATTGTGGCAAGCTTTACAAATTGGCACAGTCTTATCAACAGCATTTCACGGTTTTCTGGAATCCTTTCAAAGGAGACGTTGCTTTGTAGAGACGATTTCAGCTTTTTATTATTTAAAGCTATATTTGAGAGTTTCCGAAAATTGCCTTTTAGTTTCCCAGACTCTTAAGGCATCGATACTGACGTTTGCTTCTTGTGAATTCCCTCTTTTCCGATGTGGCTTGCTCCGCATCTAAGCTCTATGTTCTACTTCCTCCCCTTCACTTGTTTTTTTTCCCCCGTCGGTCTCCCTACCTTAGGGGATTTTCAGTTATGTCACTCGGGGCTCCTACCAAGGTTCCTTCTCCATTTACGCAGGAACCGAATGTGGGTCCCTGGTGGTGAGGACCCACATCTCTGCTCTGTAAGGTGTCAGTTTCACCCGGAGAGGCAGGTGATTCCATGTCCAAACTTTCAGCTCTCTCCCTCTTTTACACTGAGACACCCACATGACAAGTCCCGTTAAAGAATATAATCAAGGTGAATAATCTTTCTAATTAAAAAGAAAAAACCAGAACAGTCTCCAGCCCTGGCCAATGATTCATTTATTAAAACACTATTTGACAATGCAAAGTTCTTCCACCAAAGATTCAGAAACCTGCAGGGTTTCCAGCATAGGATTTTATCTGTAGAATTGTATACTATGCGCCCTTGTCCTGAAAGTTAGGAAGTCACCATCAAGATTTCTACATTTTGAAACATTTGTTTGGTTTCCAGTCTCACCAGCCTGCTCCACTGACCAAAATGGTGAATGAGAGTTGATTTTCACTGAAATTTTTAGAAGAATGGGATATGTAGCAGAAAGTGGGTTATTTAAGTTCTTTCTGTGCTGTTAACAAGTTGGGAGACCTTAGGTAAAGCATTTAATCTTAATAAGATTTAATTCTTCCTAATCTGTAAAATATCATCCCTGGAGAACTATATGTGTGCGTGCTACGTTGCTTCAGTCATGTCTGACTCTTTGCACACCTATGGACTGTAGGCCCCCAAGCTGCTCAGTCCGTGGGATTCTCCAGGCAAGAATACTGCAGTGGTTTGCCATGCCCTCCAGGGGATCTTCCCGGTCAAGGGATCGAACCTATCTCTTTTGTTTCCAGCATTGGCAGGCAGTTCTTTACCACTAGTGTCACCTGCAAGAGTTGTGTGTGTGTGTGTATATATAGTACAGGTTATATACTATATATATACATATACACACACTTATATGTATATAGACAGTACTCATTATTACTCCAGTCTCTCAAACCATGTCTATCTATGTGTGGTCAGCCACAGAGTTGTGTCTGACCCTTTGTGACCCCATATATAGATGTATAAATATAGATATACAGATAATAGATAAATAGTTCAGGAGACTATATAAAAATTTCAAGGTGACATATATAAAATTTATAATACAAAATCTGTGTATACAGTGTATAAGGTGACCAGTTTGAGAGACTGATGCAATAACATAACTACAAAAAGAAAAATGAAAGGGAAATGCCTTAGGATTGACTGAAAGACAGCGACTCAAAGAGAAGAAAGAAAGTTGAACTAAGAATCCACGGAAAGAAAGAGTTTTGTAAATTACAGCCATGCCTTTCTTGATAGAAGAGAGGCTGGTGCATTAGAGGTGATATTTTTAAAAAATGAAAGCATTTGCTAAATGTGGCATTAGGATGGATGTGTGTGCCAAGAACAAAGTTTTTTTAATTATGAGAGAAATTAGCCACTGTTTTAATTACTTTGAAAGTGATTATATTGAAACGTTGTCTGGCCCCCCTCTCTTCTTGGGGTGTTGCTTCAACAATTTACTGTGATCAAAAACATATTTACAGAGAATAGTTTCTTTATAAATAGAACTCAGTTTCTAGAAAATTCCTGCTCCTCTTTTACATGATAAATACCCATTCCCATCCACGAGAGTCTTGTCTAAACCTCATGTACCATGTGGTGGTGAAAAGTGGATTTAGTATCTGTGTAAGGCTCTCTGGAAGGCCAGGTGTATGATCTGTAATAACCACGATTTGTTTTGATTATTGTTTGGATTTCTAAACAAGGGTATTTGAGATATTTATTAATTTATCTGAAGCTCAAGATGCTAGAAAAACTTGGTAGAGATCATGGAAATAAGAATGTATATTTTGCTTTAAAAATTTTTATTTTAATTGGAGGATAATTGCTTTACAATATTGTGATGGTTTTTTGCCATACATCAATATGAATCAGGCATAGGTATTTATGTATTTTGAAGGATTGTTCCCATGACTTTAAAACAAAGATGGTACAATCAGCCCTTTAGATGTCTATGTACATGCATGTACCATAGAAACACGTCATTTTGAACACATGGTAATACGCACCGTCTTCACTCCCATACTGTGAAATGCTATTCAAATGCTGTGTGGTTTCTGGGCTTTTTCTTTCTCCCAAGCTCCTTCCCCAAAACTGTCATATGAATGAGCTTCCAAAATTATCCTTAAAATTCAGACCTACTCACTGCTCCAGCATCGCCTTGGGGCCCTTTATTGTAAAACAATGAGGTTGTAAATTGCGAAAGCAATTCCTTGAAAATTCCAAGAAGACTCCTCCTTGGGATGAAAATGGAATGTAGGAGCCTGGCATGTAAAACAGAAATTAACCAATTACCTCCTTAAATATTGTGGGACAGAAGCTTGACCCCTTAAGAGGCATTGACCACAATGGAAGTATTTTGGCTATTTGATATTCATGAGACCTGGGAAGGTTTCGGGTGCGCTGAGGACTAAATACAAGGGGTTTGGCTTTTCTAATGTAAACACCATTATCATTTGGAAATCAATTAGCTCCTTGCAAGGAGGGAACCAGAAGACCAGCCCCTTCTGAACTTCCATTGTGAGCTGGGGCTATTTGCTTTAATTAAGAGGAGACAGAGTGGATTATTGTCTCAAACTAAAGAGTGGGGAAGTCAGAAAATTACACTTTACCCTGGTGAACAACAAAGCTCAGGCTCTCCATCAGGAGGGTCTAAAGCAAATTAGCTTTTAATCTGGAAACTTTCTGAGTCAGGACGCCTGCACCAAACAATTGGAAAAAAATGTCAAACAGAAGCCCGTCTAAAACACTAGGCTCCCCTTGAGAAGCTCCCCCTGTAACCCTATCAGGAAGACCTGTGTGATAAGTGTTTTCTTTTGCCCTTTAGTTGTCAAAGATGTAGAATTTATTGTAAAAATAATAATAATAATTTAAAACTGGATCTTCATTGTTAAAATGTTAGTAACATTAATGTGAAATCACTGTAATGAAACCTGAAGGAAAATTTATAGTCCTTGATTGGCTGAAAAAGTAAAAGTTTGGTAACTAGTAATCTCCAGTGTTATCTGCTTGGGTGCCCATTATCTTCTCACTCACTG
Organism: Capra hircus; assembly: GCF_001704415.2. Taxonomy (NCBI): domain Eukaryota; kingdom Metazoa; phylum Chordata; class Mammalia; order Artiodactyla; family Bovidae; genus Capra; species Capra hircus. The sequence goes on from NC_030820.1 coordinate 12,600,394, forward strand.
GAACTTGGTATCAAACCGAGTCAAGGAAAATGGTTGTAATTACTTTTCTCATTCATTTTTTCTATCCACACATCCATCCATCTATCCATCTATCCCTCCATCCATTCACCCATCCATTTATCCGACAGATAAACTTTAAAGACGAACTATGTGTCATACATAGTCCTAGGTCCTGGGAGATCCCTAGGAACAGATGTCATATTTCTTTGGGGAGAGAGAGAAAAATGAATTATTAGCTGCTATGAGCATATGGAAGTGCCTTGACTTTGGAAATCAGGAAGGAGCCCTGGAGGAGAGGCAAAAATGGCCAACCCAGAAGAAGAAAACATAGGCTAAGGCCAAAAGTGAGTGGAGTTTAAGTACTGGGGAGCTGACCCTGGAGAGGTGGGCATAAGGTATGTGAGGCATGTGGAAGAAGAGCAAGTTAGAAGATGGGAGAGGTAAGCAGGAGCCATGTTCTGGAGGTTTCTCCCTGGCAAGCTGTCTCCTCAGGGCATGGGAAACCTCTGAAGCAAGTGAATGCAATGAGATAAACGTACCTATTTTAGGAAGATCATTCTGATAGCAAGGAAGCAACTGGTTTGGAAAGAGCAAGATCAGAGATAGAGAAATTCCAGGACTGTTCTGGTTAATTCATGGGAGATATGTCTATGACCTGGATTACAGTGTGGACAGGATGTCGGGCTAGATGAAGCACAAGCTGGAATCAGGATTGCAGGGAGAAATGTCAATAACCTCAGGTATGCAGATGATACCACCCTTATGGCAGAAAGTGAAGAGGAACTAAAGAGCCTCTTGATGAAAGTGAAAGAAGAGAGTGAAAAAACTGGCTTAAAACTCAACATTCAAAAAACAGATCATGGCATCTGGCTCCATCACTTCGTGGCAAATAGATGGGGAAACAATGGCAACAGTGAGAGACTTTATTTTCTTGGGCTCCAAAATCACTGTAGATGGCGACTACAGCCATGAAATTAAAAGATGCTTGCTCCTTGGAAGAAAAGCTAGGACAAACCTAGACAGTATATTAAGAAGCAGAGACATTACTCTGCTGACAAAGGTCTGTCTAGTCAAAGCTATGGTTTTTCCAGTGGTCATGCATGGATCTGAGAGTTGGACCATTGAGAAAGCTGAGTGCAGAACTGATTCTTTTGAATTGTGATATTGGAGAAGACTCTTGAGAGGCCCTTGGACTGCAAGGAGGTCAAACCAGTCAATCTTGAAGGAAATCAGTCCTGAATATTCATTGGAAGGACTGATGCTGCAGCTGAAGCTCCAATACTTTGGCCCCTTGATGCGAAGAACTGACTCATTGGAAAGGACCCTGCTGCTGGGAAAGATTGAGGGCAGGAGGAGAAGGGGATGGCAGAGGATGAGATGGTTGGATGGCATCACCAACTTGATGGGCATGAGTTTGAGCAGCTGCAGGAGTTGGTGATGGACAGAGAGGCCTGGCATGCTGCAGTCCACGGGGTCACAAAGAGTCGGACACGACTGAGCAACTGAACTGAACTGAGTGGGGACAAAGAAAAGACGACTGATGACAAGAGGGAAGAATCAATACGATTTTGTTGCTAATCATAAGTATGGGGATGAAGAATTTGGGGGATACAATGAGGATTTCTGGTTGGGGCCACTGCCTAATGGGGATATCTAACATTCCCTGAGACAAAACATTCTGGAAGAGGAGCAGAATGCTTGGTTGAGGTTAGGTACTCAATGAGACGCAGTTTTCAGTGTCCTGGAGGTAGTGTGAGTGCAGAGGCAGAAAAGAAACTGAGTTATTATCCTAATGTCTTTACAGTCTTTTAGAGCTCCTTATTTTTGAGTGCTTGAGATTTTATATGTGTATGACCATTTGATTTTTTTTTTAAGTTTCTTTTAGTTGTTGTTGACCATTTTAAAAGTCTTTGTTGACTTTGTTACAATATTTCTTCTGGTTTATGGTTTTTTTTTTTTTTTGCTCACCAGACATGAGGGCTCTTATCTCCCTGACCAGGGATCAAACCTGCACTCCCTATATTGGAAGGCAGAGTCTTAACCACTGGACTGCAAGGGAAGTTTCGAGCTCGCTGTTTTTACTTCCAAAATCCACACATGCACAACACCAGGCTGAAATTCTTCATGAGTAGATTTTCAAGCATGTTTCCCATGTTTTTAACTCTATCAGTAGTTCTGATTCTGTTAGGAGTAAATATGTTTCATTTACTATTTATAATAATTTCTTTCTCTGATTGCATTATAAGACCACCAAAGCAAGAAGTAGATCTCCCAATTTCCTAGTAATTCGCCCAATACTGAAATTATTGGTGGGAAACAGTCAACCCTTGATCGATGAGCAGAGTAACAAGGTTGACTCTAAGGAGAGGAGTAAATATTAAAACAACCCCACCTTTGTGAGTTGGGCAATTTTATTTAATCCTCCTACCAATTCTACAAGGGGTATAGGGATTATTGTTATTATTTTTTGTGCTAAGTCACCTCAGTCATGTCCGACTGTTTGTGAGCCTATGGTCTCTAGCCTGTCAGGCTCCTCTGTCCATGAGATTCTCCAAGCAAAAATGTTGGTGCGGGTTGCCATGCCCTCCTCCAGGGGATCTTCCTGACCCAGGGATCGAATCTGTGTCTCTTCTGTTTCCTGCATTGGCAGGTGTGTTCTTTACTGCTAGCTCTGCCTGGGAAGCCCATCATTATTTTTTGAGTTACAGTTAACATACAATATGATATTAGTTTCAAGGGTACAAAATAGTGATTTGATATTTTTACTTATTATAGCATTGCACCACAGTAACACCAGTTACCATCTGTCACCTTCCAGAGTTGTTACAATGTTACTGACTTCATTCCCTATTACGTACATTACACCCACCTCCAGGACTTATTTATCTTAGAGCTGGAAGTTTGTACCGGTCAATCCCCTTCAGTTATAGATGTTATTATTAGCCCCATGTTACAGATGAGGAAGGGGCTTCCCTGGTGGCTCAGACGATAAAGCGTCTGCCTGCAATGGTGGACCCAGGTTCGATTCCTGGGTCAGGAAGATCCCCTGCAGAAGGAATTGGCAACCCACTCCAGTATTCTTGCTTGGAAAATCCCATGGACAGAGGAGCTTGGTTGGCTACTGTCCATTGGAGTCGCAAAGAGTCAGACACGACTGAGTGACTTTATTTACTTACTTACAGGTGGGAAACTGAGGCATAGAGAAGTTAAGTAGTTTCCCCAAGGTCACCAGCCAGTAAAGGATGCAACTGGAATTTAAATACTGGAGTGGGTAGCCTATCCCTTCTCCAGTGGATCTTCCCGACACAGGAATCAACCTGAGGTCTCCTGCATTGCAGGGGGGATTCTTTACCTACTGAGTTATCGGACAAGTCCAGCAAATACAGATCACTAGGACTTAAAAACCTGGGTATCCTTTCCTGTATGTCTGTATTTTGCAAATGTGAGATGCCAGTGGGTTTTAGAAGAGCTTGTGGGGACTGGTTTTCACCTGAGATCTGAAAACAATCTTCATTTCCCACAGTTGTGCCTGACTTGTCACTTCTCTATGCAGTGTGGATACAAAACAAAGATCATTTAACACAAAGATTAGAACGCTATTTGGAGTGATTTGTATTTATCTGCTGTTCACTGTTAACTTGTGTAATTTGTATTTATCTCCTGTTTGCTGTTAACTTGTGTAATCTCATCTTGATCCAAATAAACCCTTACGAATTCGAGGCTCTGACCTTGGGCTCTGTAGAAAACTGGTCACTCTGCCCTAGACTATGATTAAATTTGCCCTGTTGGCCAGCTTTGGTACCCAGCCACAAAATTAGGAGACTCCTTCAATCCTTAGCTGATGTAACTGAGCAACCAGTAGGATTAAGTAAGGAGATTTTAGTCTCCCAACAATTCCTATCCCTCCATATGTCAGCTGAAAGCACAACTTTTCTTAATTAATTAAGGTGAGAATCAATATTTCCATTTATGGTAGTCCAGGAGTATAAAATAATCTCAGAAAGAGAGACTTCACAGTCTGTAAAATATCGATTACTGTAAACTACTTCTCCAGGGTACAATATTCATTGTTATCTGTCTGCTTTTTTGAATTCTTGACATATGTAAAACAGCTCCAGTCAATGCCACAGGCGAATTGGAGATCCTTGCCCAATCCAGGCTTTGAATGACTAACAATTCTCTATCCTCAACATCCCTGGTGAGGGCTTATTTGATTTCTTCCCTCAATCCATTGTAGAGAGACCTTCTGTAAATATAATAGAAGAATTGCTGTACTGTCAGATTGCCATGAAAGTTTCTAAATGCTTGCTCTCAGTTTTTGTATTAACCTTGCAGTTGACTGGTTATAAATAGTTCATGAATGAGCCACACTTTGAGAAGCACTAGCCCGAGGATCCCCCAGACTCTCTTTAGTAATGCACAGGCCCTTGGTCATTGTTTCGCAATTGTCTTTTAAGAACACAAAGGCCTCCTTATTATACACTTTCTTCTTTTTTAAGAGTTGGGTATTCCCAGACATCTGGGTTACATGACTGTCAAGAATGGTACATTTACTGCTGGAAAGATTGCTCCTCATCTAGAATTTTCTTTAGGCTCTCAATTGTTTCCGAGAAACAAGGTTGAGGCTTCATTTTCCTTTAAGTAAATGCTACACTAAATATTATTCTAGTCATTCCCAAGAGAAGTTAGCCATCCTTTGCAAAGTTAATCACAGCTTCCTCCAGCATCTCATCACTCTCAGGGAAGATTTTGCTATTGCTGTGGCTGAAATTTCAAAGATAAATTTTATAAAAGTGTTGGAATTTTTAGAAATATGGACTTGCCTTCCTTTTGATTTGTTAGTAGGAAAGAGTGTAGGAAGTCACAGGGTCAAAAGCAGGTGGCCGCAGATATATATCAGTTGACATAAAAACGTTGATATTCTTTAATTTGATAATTATGATTTCTGGGAATTTACCCAAAGAGCAGATCTGTAAAATGAAGATCTAAACAATGAAGATATTTGTTGAATTGTTACTTGAAAATAGTAGTAATAAAGAAATGGAAACAACCTGAAGATATAACTCTAGGGAAATGATAAGTCAAGCAGAGTTCATGTACATAATAGAACAAGGCATAGCTATTTCAAATCGTGATTATAGATGCTAGGGAGAACATGCAAATGTTTATATAACTGCTAGGAGAAAAAGTACAATTCGGCACGATGCCTTAGCCTTGAGCAGGATATATGGGTTGGTCCTTGGTCTGCTTGCTCTGGCCTTTGGCCTTCTCTGCTCTGAGTGGAATGGGGTGCAGACTCCCACAATTTCCCCTATCAGCTAATTTCTAGCTAGATTCCATCAATGCAGGCGTGGCAGAAAATGGGTGAGTGGGAGGCAGAGAGCGGCCTTTGGCTCTGGCAGCTGCCTCTCCAGGACTCTGGGACTCCTTCTCTCATTGACCAGCCCACTAGGGTTCAGCTTCTGCTGGGTGAGACCGTGGCCATGCCTTCTGGTCACGTTGCTTCCTGCCTTATTTTTCCGACCTGAGGCTGCGGCACTGTTTGGCCAAGGATGTGGGGGAACAGCCGGGTATTGCTTTTCTACAATACCCTGCAAAATTGCTTTTCTGCTTTTTTGCTCTGCTATCAAGCTCAAGTGCTTCTGTCTTTTTCAGCCCTGTTATCACTTGTGTAGCCAATTATCTGCATTAATTTTCACTCTATTTTAAATATACATGAGTGGTTTCCTTCCCTCCTTCCTATCTTTCTTCTTTTTTTCTTTTCTTTCTCTTGTAGTTGGATCTGAAAATATACCTGCACCTTGCAGTCTGGTGGGACCACTGGGGAAAGGTTTCCTGGGTGCATGGTTGTGTAGTAGAGGACCAGGGTTTGCGAGAGTGAGCCAGCAGGAATCTTGGTGTTTAGTGATGGTGGTGCAGTAAAACCACTGTGGGCTTTGGAACTGGGAAAGGGTGAAACATATTTAGTAACCCACATCCCCTGTATTCTCATCAGGGCGTGTGTACAAGAATGTGATAGCAAACCAGAGTAATAGTTGAGATCCTAAGATCCAAGAAGCTGGCAGATCCATGTAATGGTACAATATGGATGGGTGGTGGTCAGCTTCCAAGATGCAAATTCCTGGTATTCACGTCCTTATGGGGTCCCCTCCCACATTAAAGAGAGCTGACTGTGTAACTTGGAAGACGTTAAGGAAGTGTCAGGGTGAGCTCTGAAGCCAGGTCTATTGTGACATCTGCTTTGCTCTCTCTTGGGTCACTTGCTCTGGGGTAAGCTAGCTGCCAGGTCATCACGCCACTGGCATTTAAGTAGCCCTAGAAAGAGAGCGGTGTGGCAAGAAGCAGAGACTTCCCACTAACAACCGGCACTACTTGGCCAGGGATGTGAGGCCGCCATGAAGTGTGGTTTCTCTTGCTGGAACAGTCCAGCCTTTGGGTGAAGCCACCTCCACCAACAGCTTGGCTGTTACCCTGTGGGACCTGAGCCAGAACCACCCAAGTAAGCCATTGCTGAAGTCCGACCCGCAGACACCATGAAAAGTGAAAGTTGTTCAACTGACTCTTTGCGACCCCATGGCCTATACAGACTGTGGAATTCTCCAGGCCACAATGCTGGAGCGGGTAGCCTTTCCCTTCTCCAGGGGATCTTCCCAACCCAAGGATCAAACCCAGGTCTCCTGCATTGTGGGCAGATTCTTTACCAGCTGAGCCACAAGGGAAGCCCAAGAATACTGGAGTGGGTAGCCTCTCCCTTCTCCGGTGGATCTTCCCGACCCAGGAATCAAACTGTAGTCTGCTGCATTGCGGGCGGATTCTTTACCAACTGAGCTATGAGGGAAGCCCATAGACAAGGTGGGAGATGACAGATGTTCCTGCTGTTTTAAACTGCCCAGTTTTGGGGTAATTTGGTAAGCATCAAAAGATAGCTAATATGTATTCTGTGTATTTGGCACACAATTACTTATTAATTCAGATGTTGGAACTCACATATTACATAAACTGTAGGTTTTATATTCTTTTCTGCCAGGTAACTTGTGATGTCTTTGAAAGAAATACTTCCCTGTTGCTGTGTAGTTTAAAGTCACAGTGACTTGGGATTAATTCTTTTCTTGTCCTTCTAATTTCCTCCTATAAATCAACTCATGGAAATCATAAGAATGCAAGATGAGTTACTTGAATTATGTACACTATACCATGTGTTAAATAGCTAGCTAGTGGGAAGCTACTCTAAAGCGCAGGAAGCTCAGCTTGGTGCTCTGTGGTGACCTAGATGGGTGGGATGGGGGTGGATGGGAGGGAGGTCCAAGAGGGAGGGGATATATGTGTACATGTAGCTGAGTCACTTCGCTGTACAACAGAAACTCACAGAACATTGTGAAGAAACTACACTCCAATAGAAAAGATCTATTTCACACCTCTGACCATTTAGAATGGTAACCTTCCCATAGCTGAAAGTTAAACTAGTCTTTAGATTTTTCAGAGATCTTTGGGATTCAGTTTGGCGACTGAACAGTTTCATTTCAGCCAGAACATCCTTAAGACCGTGTGGAAGCAGGATTGACCCTATGTCAGGAGACACTCTACATTCAAAAAAACCATTCAGAGGTGTGGGAAAGACTGCCCCAAGCTGACAAGCCGGCATTTTCTCAGGCACCATCAATGCTGGGTTTCTTTTGATTAACTATGTGTATATTTCGTCTTAATCCCAACAGCAGCCCCCTTTGCTCGTCTCTCCTGTGGTCCCCATCAGGAAATCCATACCCATAACCTTTCCCGGCCTTTCAGCGGCCTCTGGAGATTCAGAGAAGCCACTAGGACTCTTGTTCGCTGGGCAACTGAGCTTGTCCTTCAGTATGTGGAAGCGTGGTGGGCGTCGCTGACCCCATCAGCCGGTGGGAAGGGAAAGCACTGGGTATTGTGTCTCCTGCCCCAGGTTAGTGGCCGCCCCTCCCCTGGGAGGCTTGGCTGGGGATCAGTGCTGTTTGCAGTACTGTGTATAACCTTGGCATGCAAGCAGCAGAGAAAATATTCATTATTGCCTGACTGTCTGCTGAAGACAATTTCAATTATTCTGGCATTTCAATGGATGAAGAAGCCCTTTAGGCTGGCCCAGGAGATTAGATTTAAAGGCTCTGTAAATTAGGAAAGTTACAATCAGTGTATTATCTGGCAGGCAGCTGTGGAATACACCACGGCGGGCAAAGACAGACAAATTGCTATATTCCGGTTGTGGTTTTGATATATCAATTTACTAGTTTAACATACACATTTGTGAAAGAATGATTTTGCATTTCTTAAATCACTTTTAACTGCCTGCCTTCGAAGTTTTTGAACCTGAAACTTGAATAGGCTGTTGGCATTGCTGACGTTTTGTTTTAAAGCCCAATTTCAGCCAGGAAAAAATATTGCTGAGGACAGAGCTTGGGAATTAATCTTTCCTAAAGTTATTCAAATAATATAATATATGGCAGTTAATCAGAAAATTCCATTTGCAGAAATGTGAATAATGTCCCATATAAAGGCTTTTTCTTTTAATGGGATGTTTTTCATGTCCTTTTTTTTTCTAAATTCACTCTGTTGTGATAATTATATCTATATTTTTAATATATACTATTTGGCTACACCTGTTTGATGTGATAACTTTGAAAATAAAAATACTTACTGTAATAACATATCACAATATAAACAGTTGCATAAATGAGGTTTATTGATGAAGTTTTTCATGGTGCTTCAAATTCTTTCTAAACGTTTTTGGCATCTTAGAACTCTGCTATCATTCAAACAATAGATTTTTTTATTTGACCTTTGTAAAAAAGCCTTTAAAGGAAAACACCTTTTGATACCAATTAATGCTTGTAGGTATACTTAAAATGAAGTTAATATTTGTTTGGTAGCTTAAGCTATTTTTCATTCTTGGATTTTAAGAAAAATTGTTTAGCTTTTTTTTTTTAACTTGAAAATTGTTTTGGTTTTGAGCTAGATCATTAAAGTGAAAACAGTTAATATATTAATTTACTTAAGTCCTTTGTTTAAAAAGTCAAGAGATATAAATAAATGTTAAAGTATAGATTTTTAATAGTTTTGAAATTTAAATTTATTTTTAATTGGAGGATAATTTCTTTACAATAATATGTTGGTTTCTGCCATATAGCAACATGAATCAGCCGTATGTATGTATGTCTCCTCCCTCTTACACCTCCCTCCCACCTTTTACCCCATAAAATATAATATTTTCAAAAAAGTTTCCTAAGCAGCTCATGGCTTCATTCACCTCTGAATAACTTCTATTTTCTACCGCTCATCTATGCAGTCCACAAGCACATCTCACCCAGAGGAAGTTTCTTTGCTTTGGAAATGTATTTTCTTGGGTAAAGTAGATGGACTGGTTCAGATAGATCCTTATTCTCAGTTTATTTATAAAAAAATATTTTTAGAATTTTAACTTAAAAAAAATTATGTTGGGTATCTGTTCAAAGGTCAAAGATTACATTCAAATGACATGTCCAACTAGCTTTTGACGGAAGCCCTTGTTCTCAGGGTTGAATTCTAATCAACTGTCCCTATATACCTTGTCAGAAAAGGGTTTATCAATCAATAACACAGAATTCTTTTTTTTTTTTCTTTCTTTCTTTCTTGTTTACAGAACCAGATTACCCACCAGGGACCATGCTTGTCTGGTACAATAGTTCAGGAAGTGCCCTTCATCACAGACACTGAAGTTTGGCTGTGGCCTTACACAGTATGAGCTGGGCTGATCTATTTTCTCATGGGAACTGCCAGGCTAGTTCAGGCAAGCACCTGCAATTCTTAACTGGACAGTTTCAGGTTGAAGAATTTAAGAGACAACCAGATAGAGTTTTAATGCCCTGTAAGATAATAATGAAAGACATTTATGAAAAAAAAAAAAATCCAGTTAGTTTGAAAGCCGGGGCCCACACTCCGTATTTTGACAGCAGATGATGGCTAGCTCAACTAATCCCAGTTTACTTTCTGACTTGGATTTGTCTCACTGGTCCAGTGAGATTGTGAGGGTTTCCTCCAATCTGGTTAATGTTCAGAACTGATGTTTGAGTTTTAGACTAATTATGGGCCAACCACTGACATTTTTTCTATAATGTGAAGACTGGTGCCAGCAGTAACTCAGTGAGATTTAACATAAAAGCAAGATAAAACAATTAAAGTGGAAGAATATTTGATTAAGTGGATCACTGATTTATAGCGGGGTAAATTGAAATTGAAGGGAGAGTGAACTTTTTATGGCAATCATATATTACGTTCATTATCAGAGACTCTGGGTTCTTTGTGCTTTTGTGATTTAAAAAGAAATAAACCGGTTGAAGGAGAGTAATCCTGGCTGGCATCACTTTTGTCTTCTCTTGAGTTATGGTTTCTTTTCATTGCAAAAGTTAAATAAATCATATTAAAGTAAACTCATTGCAAAACATGCAATCCATCCTCGTTTAAATAGACCAAAAGAAAAAAAAAAGTGTAGTAACAAGGCTGCACATGGAAAAACACACACAAGCACTTTTGCTTTGGTGACAGAGCTTGACATAGACTTCAATCATCATGTATTTGGTATTTGCAAAAATCGTAGCCATGGCAACATCCCTTTAGGGGTCCTGGGCCCGGTGTCTAGAGAAGCAGAACGCCACAAGATTTGGTATCAGACCTGGGGAAATTGTGAAACAGCTCTGTCGCACATGTCTCTTCTTGTTCCATGACTGGCTCTGTTGCAAGACTCTCCTTTACTTGGAATGAAATTGTTTCTGAAGCTTGCTTTAGCAGGTGCCTGCAATAGGGTGCTCCTGACATCCCATCCACAAAATTTCTGGCCTTTCCTTTACTTAAACCGGCATTGCTTTTTTTTTTTTCCCCCATAAACTTTTAATTTTGTATCAGAGTATAGCCAATTAAAAAACACTGCTGTGATAGTTTCAGGTGAACTGTGAAGGGACTCAGTCATACAGATACATGTATCCATTCTCCCCCACACCCCCCTCCCATCCAAGCTGCCACATAACATTGAGCAGCATTCACTGTGCTAGACAGTAGGTCCTTGTTCATCATCCATTTCAAGCAGAGCAGTGTGGACACGTCCATCCCAAACTCCCTAACTGTCCCTCCCCACCACCCTCCCCCCTGGCAACCACACACTGTTTCTGTAAGTCTCCGAGTCTCTGTTCTGTAAGCTCATTTGTATCATTTCTTTTTTGATTCTGCATATAAGGGATGTCATACAATATCTTTCCTTCTCTGTCTGACTTACTTCACTTAGTATGACAGTCTCTAGGTCCATCCATGTTGCAAAACAGCACTGCTTTTGCAGAGGTAATGTTGGTGATGTCAGAGAAGTGAGCATTGTGGTCTACCAGCAAATAGATGAGGATGGGTGAGGGGGAAGAAAGAGCAGAGGAGGGTGATTAGGGAAATTCAGAGACCTTTGTAAAGAAGGGGAAAAACCCAGCTGAGAGTTCATTTTGTTTTCCTGTGGGTATGCAGAGGGAGGGCTGGGGAGAGGCTGGCCCTCTGATGTATAGATGGACTGTGAGAAGTATCTATTTATATCCCACAGTCCACTTTTCAAGCTGATGCTCTAACCTGGAGCTCCAAAGAACTGCAGAAATCAGAATGAAAAGGACTGCCTGCACCGAGAGAATGCACAGGGACTCCCTTGATGGTCTAGTGGTTAAGACGGCCTTCCAATGTGAGGGGGTGTGGGTTCGATCCCCGGTTGAGCAGCCAAGACCCTTCATGGCTCCTGGTCAAACCAGCCAAAACATAAAACAGGAGCGATACTGTAGCAAATTCAATAAAGACTTAGAAATGGTCCACATCAAAAACAATCTTAAAAGAGACTGCGTAGCACACCAAATTGTTCAATGATGGTCTTGATTCTTTGATGACATGTCTGAATCACATGCATTCGTGCTCACCAAAATGTCATACTGCTGTTTGAAAATTGTTGTATAGGAAAAGGCCATTCAAACAATGAAAGATTCGAGTTAAGTTCTGGCCACCACGAAGTCCTTCTCCAGGGGTGTGGTCTCCTGAAGGGCTCATGCCCCTGGCCCCTGCCTTCCTCATTTGTAAAGTTGGGGATGTACAGGTGCTGGCAGTTTCTACAAAGCTCTGGTGGGCTTGTGCCCCTGGTCCCTGCCTTTCTCATTTGTAAAAGCTGGGGATGTACATGTGCTGGCAGTTTCTACGAAGCTCTGATGGATGATGAATTTACGAGTCTTGCTTAAACTGGAGGAAAGAGAGTTTCTACCGACAGCAGCATTCAGGGTTCACATTTCTGTGTTTCCCAAGAAAGCTAAATGGGGACCAAGGTAAGTAAGGGGAGAGAAAGTTTCCACTTTCCAAGGAAGAAGTTGTTGAAATTCCTGTCACCGGGCACAAACAGATACATGGTGGCGATCTGGGTTTTGTTGCTGTTGCCAAAGGAGGGAGCGAAGAAACCAACACCGATTTTGTCAGCGTCCTTGTTGTTGCCAAGCGTCCTCGCCCCGGAGTTACAGGACCCCAGGCACCATCTGTTCGTCCTTTCAGAGACATGCTTTTGTAGGGCTGCTCTGGGACATTTCCTCCCCCCTGGAATCAATGCTGAGGACATCTGCTTTAGAGACATTCTAAACCCGCGTGTTGACTGAGAGGTGAGAAGCCGAGAGAGTGGGGTGGATGGGGGCGTGCTGATGGGGTAGGAGGCAGTGGGAAAGAAGGGTGGCGAAGGCTGCGTCTATGGCACTGCTAACTGCACATTTTGCTCATAAAACTGCCTTTTCTGAAACAATTTTGCCTCAATACTATTGGGACAGTGAACATTTTTAATACTAGGAGATTCAGTCTTTAATCTGGAGAAGGCAATGGCAACCCACTCCAGTACTCTTGCCTGGAGAATCCTAGGGACGGGGGAGCCTGGTGGGCTGCAGTCCATGGGGTCGCTAAGAGTCGGACACGACTGAGCGACTTCACTTTCACTTTTCACTTTTATGCATCAGAGAAGGAAATGGCAACTCACTCCAGTGTTCTTGCCCGGAGAAGCCCAGGGACAGGGGAGCCTGGTGGGCTGCCGTCTATGGGGTCACACAGAGTCGGACACGACTGAAGCGACGCAGCAGCAGCAGCAGCAGCAGTCTTTAATCATACACCTTCCCACTGCTGAGATATATATATAGATTAATATATAGATAGATTTATATATATATATATATATAACATGCTTGTTAACAGGGCCCTGCTTAATTAATCTATCAAATTCACCTGAGCTATTAACACATGTGTGTTGCAGTCCTACTATGTGACTTGACCTGTGTAGTTCGCAGAGCTGGCAGCTGACACAAATTAACCCTTGTAGCTTGTGAGAAGCGAGGGTCCCTGGAATAGTAACTGCATCTCTCTCAACAGGCAAGATGGGGTGGTGGGATTTTATGAAGCCACACTGAGGATGAAATAAGATGATATGTCAGAGGGGACTGTCTAAATCATATGTCGCAACGTCTAAGAACGTGACAGGTATTTTTTCAGACGGACAAGTTCTCAAAAATTGTATTTCCCATGAAGCTACGGGAAGACATGTTCTCCAACCAAAATGAGGATCCTGAGAGAGGGGAAGGCCTGAGAACTAGGGAAGGGGGACCCCAGGGAGAGGTGAAGGGATGCTCTAGGCCCTGTATGGTCTGTACCCAGCTCTTCTGTTTCACCTCATGTCACTTTCTCCTTTTTTTCCCCCCGCCCCCTTGTTGTTCCAGTTGTGGAGACTTGCCATGGTCTTCTCTCTGCTTGAAATCTACTTCTCTTCTGCCTAATTTACCTCCGAGTCATCCTTCAGGTAAACATCAAAACCTCAGGGGAACCATCAGCAGCCTTTCTCAGTCAAAATCTTCTTTTTCAGTTTCCATAGCAACATCTTCCTCTACTTTGTTCTCTGACAACTGCAGTGCACTCTTGCATGTGTGATCATTTGGTGAATACTGGTCTCTCCCAATGGGGTGTAAACACCTGGCGGGCAGGAACCATGTTTGAACAAGCAGCATCTCCATTCCCCTGTCCAGCGCCTGACCTCAGGTAGTTGCTTGGTGATGAATAGATGAGTGAGGAAAAGGACCATGTGCATCCTCAGAGGTGGGATCAAAGGTGGAGGATGTCTTCGATTGCTGATAATGGTGGTGATGGTGGTTTGCGGGCTATCTGTGTGTACAGAATACTTAGATGTTTTTACAGCAAGCTGTTTTCCCTCTTTGCCTCTCTGAGTCACCTCCCACTACAAGCATCTTGAGTTGTGTGCTTACACACACACACACACACACTCACACACACTCACACGTGTGCTCTGAAGCTCTGGGCGCCACCTGTGACACTGGTGATGATTCAGCAGTTCGCCATGGCAGGCATTCCTGCCAAGATCAGTTTTCTGTGAATATTGATGAGTAGAAACTTGCCAGAGTAGGAGGTTGGTGAAGGTGTGAGGGAGGGTGGGGAGGTAGGGGAGACTTGGCTGAGCAACGAAGTAGCATAAACAAAGCCTGTTAGATGTTCAAATATTTAAATACATATTTCGAGTTCTTGAGATAATTAGCCTTCAACTTTCAAAGGTGTTCTGTCTTGAAAGTTTGGGTGCTGGACTATTGAATTCCTAGCTGCTTCTTACAAGCTGCATGCTAGTTTTGAAGTGTGTGTGGCTCTTGTGGGTAAGATACTGACTCATATTTTTAACATTACAAAAGAGCCATTCCATCTGAGCAGCTGTGAGCGCAACCTCTAACTTTCTTATACGAAGGAACACCAGTCTGTGAAAAATCAAGTTATTGAATTGGCTCCTCTGTAAACATAGAGTTTTCCTGTTCCTTGCCATTGGGCAGAAATTACTCCCCCACAATTTTCAGAGTAAAATTATTTTCTATGGCATCGTTTTTAGAACTGTTTGTGGTCAAGACTTTGGAGTCGATGTTAACTAGTTCAATGTGATTAATCCGGAAACTAAGTAATTCATCCGTGTCGAAAATGTGTGATTAGTTTTCTCAGAGTTAAATTTAGAAATCCAAAGATTCAAGTGGTTTAGAGGTTTGGATGTAGAACAAGAGCATGTCACAGCAACCTCCTCTTTCACCCAATACAAAACAAATTGTGAGACCTTTGTCTAAGAAGGATTTTCAAAGCATTTATTTCTTTTTTCCCCTTAATATCACACCTCTGCTGATGCAGAAGGCTCCACGTCTGCAGCCTCAGGACTTTAAAGCTTTTGGGTGGTCCATCCTCTGTAATCAAACAGTCATAGTGAAAGCAAAGCATGCCTTTCCTTTGGATAACCGTAACTTCAAGTCTTTCCTTCTGGCTTGTTCTTGGTTAATAACATTAATAGTCCATCAAAGACAGTGATAATAATAAGCAGGACAAGTGAATAATAAACTCTTGTTCTACTATATACAGTGAAGCAAACCTATATAGTGGGTGTTCTTATCATCCCTTTATACTGATGAGGGAAGTGAGGTGTAACAAGGTTATGCGTCTTGAAATGAAGTGGAGACAGTGGGACTCAAATGATGCAAACTCGGGGATACCATTTAGAGCCCTCCCAAACATCACCATACTGACCCTGACCTTTCCAATCATTCTACTCTGGACCATTAGGGTAAATTCCGCACTGGTCTCACTGTTGCCCTCCTATAGCCTCTCCTGGTTCAGGGATGAGCCCCCGTGAGGAGGAAGCGTGTCTAATCCATCTTTCTATCTCTGGTGTTAACTCAGTGTTCAGCATGGAACAGCTGCCTAGTAAATGTCTGATGAATGAATAAAAGTCCTAGGAAGAGACAAGGAGGTTGAAGAATCTCTGATTCCCTTTACAATGAGCCCTGCTTCCTTCTGCCTTGGAAAGGCTCCTCCTGCTCTGCTTGTTGGACCTATGTGTATGGAAAGTGACATGATCATGATTAAATTGTAGAGACTGAGCCGTGACTCACGGAACAGTGGTGGCATAGAAACTATTGAAAATATTAGAAACAAGCAAACAAATCTACTGTGTTTCCTCTTTGCGGCTTTGCGGGCTAGCTCTCATCTGTTGGTGTGGACACTCTGTGAACACAGTTGAGGTGATTGCTTGATGGGCTCCACATTCACTTGGTTTGATTTTTTTTTCAATTTATTTTTTAATTGGAGGAAAATTGCCTTACAATGTTGCATTGGTTTCTGCCGTACAATAACGCAAATCAGCCGTAATTCACTTGTGCTTGTTAATCCAATTCTACCATAACTCATTCTCCAATTCTTGGATATTTATCTGCCTGTGAATCCTTGACTTAGTGATTTGAACTATTAACCTTTAGAAAGAACCACAAAACCACGTGTTCACTTCTAATCCAGGAAAGAATGGAATTTCTAGATATAAAGAAAAATGGGTTGGTTTGAATTTGTCCTGTTTTAAGAGAAACTTTAACACAATTGAGAAATAATTTCATTAAGGTCGCGTGAAGGAGCCTGTTAGAAAATTTGACAGATTTCTCTCCCCGCTTCCTTTACTTATATTTTCTAGTCTGCCTTCTGTGGTTACCTCTCACGTTATCATGGCTGCCCTTCTATCTCTGCCTGCCCCCCTGTCTCTGCATCCCCCTCTAAAAGTCCTGTAACCTGGCTTCACTCCTCTCTTGGGCACATTTTATGCAGGGCTTTAACTTTTTATTTTATATTGGAGTGTAGCTGATGAACAATGTGCTGATACTTCCAGCGAACAGCAAAAGGACTCAGCCATATATACGCATGTATCCATTCTCCCCCAGACTCCGTGCCCATCCAGGCTGCTGCATGACATTGAACAGAATTCCCTGTGCTATACAGTAGGTCCTTGCTGGGTATTAATTTTAGGTATCTCAGTGTTTGGGATAGACATACACACACTGCTATATCCAGCCTTTTAGACGAGATCGGGGATGTTCAGTGTGGTATGGCCATAGACCATATCCAGCCTTTTAATCACAGACATGGGCAGCCCCCAGATCCAGCACATATTTCTGTTTCATAGACAGTGAAATCAAATCAGAGAGGTTGAGTGACTTGCCCAAAGTCACAGAGCCAGGCCAAGGCCAGACTCATACTGGACTCAAGTCTCTAATCTATTTCCCTAATTACTAAGTCTGCCTCTCTATCACCTTATTTACATTTGCATTCTCTTCTGATTAATCTAAACTCTTAGTATGAAACAATGTAGAAGGGAGAACTTAATTTGATTTTAACTTTTTAGCTGGAATAACTGGATAAGTAAGACTATGGTATAGTGATACCATAGTTTACTTTATTTCTATATGACTATTTATTATTCATATATATTATATTATTAACCATTATATTATTTATAGACATGTTTCCCTGATATTACCTTTGAAATAAGTTTCTGTTTTATATTTTAAGAAATAAAAATTAGATTTTAGGTCTTTATGTATTTGATATTGTGACATGCTGCTGTTGTCTTTTTCAAAGTATGTTTCCTTTTTCTGCCTCATCAGAACGCCATGATTTAGCTGTGTATATTGCCATCCTCTATAAAGACTACATTTTTCAGTTATCTTTACAGCTTGGGGTGACTGTATCTCTAAGTTCTACCTAATGAACCCTGAAAGGAAGTATCAGAGAACCTCTTTCTCCTTCCTCATTTTTAAAATTAATTTTTATTGGAGAATAGTTGCTTACTGTTTTGGCTGAAATGTAGATATAAAGTCTGGCACTTGGGAGTTGTTTTGGACCATTAGGCAATATGCTAAATAAAGGTGAGCAGAGGAGAAAGATAAGGAGTTTGGGTCACTGTTGGTCATGGAATCACCGTAACAGCGTCGGTCTGCCTACTTCCAGACTTCTTCTTAGGTGAGAGGAAAATAAACCTGTGTATTGTTAAAACTATTACCATTTATTAATTTATTATATGCAGCTTCACCAAATCTAAGTGATATGGTAGGCTAAATGACTAGAGTAGCATTGTTTTAGAAGGTGTTGGAGAGTTCATGAATAAACCATTCTACGCTTGGGGCAAGTAAGCCCCTGAACTCACTGAAGAAGGTGAGTACCTAGACTTTCTGAATTCCTGAAAATTTTAACCAAATTATGTAATGGCTTTCATGAATAAGTAGAAGACAAAAAAAAAAATGCTTCAAATAAAACATAAAAAGCATTCTAATTTGCTTTAATTTTATTTCCCTGAAAAAGGATCTTTCAGAGGAAACAAAAATGATGCTGTGGTTCTTGGGTCTTTTTCTGGGACTTTCAAGGTAGTCCAAGATTCCAAATAACTGAAAGTGAATGAAGGCATCTTCAATCCCTTGTAATTCATAAATAATATTGTCATAGTCACTTAATAATACACAGCTGACATCTGGATCTAAACAACAACTGGTCTGAATGACATTCAAATGTTTTTGTTCTAACCAAATCCACACCCAAATTACTTCCTAGCTTCACATTTTGATGTTAGCAGTTCTTTAAAAATTGTCAGAGGAGATGAAAGCCAAGAGATCCACAAGGATACTTTGTTTCTAAGCCTTAAAAGTTCTTCTTATCAGCATCAAATCTAAGGAATGATATTACGTTTTAATTCTGATTTTGGAATTTGGTGTGGTCAAAGTACTTTGCCTCCATGCAATCACCTTAATTGTGTTGCGCGGAGGCACTGAAAGTTGCTGTTACGCACTGGGGTATCAGTATTTCTGTGGTCTTATGCAAGAGGAGAGCATCTTATAGCTTCTTATTCTGCAAGGCAGAGCTTGGGGCAGTGTGCGCTCCTGAAAAAATTCAAATGAGCATGAAGAATCCTAAGGAGGTGATTGTGGATTCCTGGGAGCACCAGGGATCCCATGCTGTCTCTTCACTTCTCAGCTGGTTTCATGGCGGATCATGGCCATCTCTGCTTGTTTTATACATGAACTTGGAAGTGAATTATATCTTGCTAGATTGGTGACTTTGCTTTCCAACTCTGTTTTATGAATTATTTAGAAGCCTGTGAACTCTGAGCTGATGGCTGACTAGATCAATGAAATCCTTCCTCTGAAGAACCTACTCCTAGACTCTTTGTGGAAAGCATGTGGATGAGAACTATATAATCCTGAGGTCCTTTAAAAGAATGGAAATGATTTCTGACATTCGCTTGTCGCCTTTTAGTCCTGCATACACAGGCTCAGGCTTTTTGTAGATGTCATTAGAAAGACATTAACCCTGGAACTGACATCGAAATTCACTTCCTCTCTTGGACTGATCTGAGTGGTTCTAGTTTAATTGACTTTAAGAGTCAAGGTAAAAACCACATTTCCTTTCCTGGCTTACCAAAATGGAAAACAATATGGTATTCCGGAAAAAAATTTCATGAAACATGATGAAACCTTCAATGTTAAGCATTAATATTTTTTGGATGGAATACAGGAGGAATGAAGAAAATACGGCTCTGGATGCTTTGCAGTTCCCTAATTTTTCGAAGTAGAGAGGGAACTCCAGTAAACACACATCAGTTGGCTGCAGTATATTATTTTAGCACTTGTCGTGTTCTACTTTCAGAGGCTGTGTGGTTAGTCATCGCCGAGAAGCAATTCATGCATCAGGAGCGTTCCTTACCCAACAACGTGCATAACTGACTCACCACACCCTCAAATTAACCATTTGACGCTGGTGGAGTGAGGCCTTTCATCTGTTGCAATCATGACTGGCAGGGTCCGTGGGTGCCCTTGATACCCACCAACCCTCCTTCTTCCAGGTGTTTTCTTGACTATTTACAACTGGCAAACTTATTTTTGTTGAAGAGCTACAAAGACTGGCATTGATGGCAGTCTTCCATCTGCTGGGAGAGCTTCTGCTTTCAGCTTTCCTGGGTTTGCTTGATTTTCCAATCAGATATATTCAATGGGGTTGCCAGCTGGAGGCAGTGGCGGGAAGACCTAACCCAAGAGTACAAAGACCCCGCCGAGGCACTGATCAGTCCTGAACATCTGCCTGGGAGAAATCACGTTTATTCTCTTGGAAAAGTGGCAAGGACTTCTCTTTTCTCCCTCTTGTCTTTGCATCAAAGGGCAGCCTCGTAATGTGCTTGTGATCTGGCCATAATGGGCAGACCCGTGAGTGCAGCTGGGGTGGAGGTGCGTGTCTTGCAGTGGGCGATGCACCAGCTGCTCTTCCATGGAGAGCGTCTGGAGGCAGTTTCTCCGTGGTTGCTAGGGATGCGTTCAATATCCCAATGCTCTGTGCTTGAAATGGGGAAAAACTGACATTCTGACTTCCCCTATGAGAGTGGAGTACGTGATTCACAGCCCTTCTGCAGCATTAATCAAGCCATGTTTACATGGAATGAAGCCAAAACAGCCAGAGCCAAGAGCTGCGTTAGGGAAGCCAAGTGGTGATGTCACCCGGGCAGAGCAGCCCCGGCAAACCACTTAGCTGGCTTAGGTGCCTCGTATTTAGCCATGGAGCAAATCCCAGTTAAGTGTCAGAGGAACACCATGGCATTTGGCCCCAATCTTGGGATTTACATGGTTGTACTACGGTTTGTTTATCAAATAGTGAAACATCATCATTTGTTATTATCTCAAGTGAGAAACAGCCTGATCCACTGGTGATAGCAATAAGAGAGTTCTCAGTTTTGTAGGGAATAAGCGTGTGTGTGTGCGCGCACGCACACGCACACACACTCAAAATAAAGGAAAGGATGCTATTGCCCTTGGTGAGGTGATACACGGTGTCTTATTCTAATCATATTTATTCTTTTGGTATATGTGTTCAATTTACCACAAGCTTCTCCCAAGATGGAATTACTCTTAGCACAAAGAATTTCAGAGGAGAACGCTGGGCTTGGGGGGGGGGGGTTCCCTTGTGGCTCAGCTGGTAAAGAATCTACCTGCAATTCGGGAGAATCCCTGGATTGGGAAGATCCCTTGGAAAAGGGAACGGTTACCCACTCCAGTTGATGAGTGCGGTGCTTTGTCTGTGCAGCCCCTCACTATTATTAGAAACCTACTTTTAGCTGAGCCTCTAGAACCATAAAATGCATCCTTAGGGTATTGTAAGGCCCTGCCAGGCGTCGAGTGTTGAGATGAATCAGGCGTTAAAACCTCGGTCGTGAAAGCCATGGTGTGGTTTTCATCTGGAAGGGGTTTAGTTCACACAACCTGTCAATATGGTAGTTTTTCTCTGAGCAGCACAGTGGAATTCGGCCATTGTAGGGCAATCCTATTAATGCCTGAATTCCAGACATTGCTTTATCAGGACACCCTTGAATTAGCTATTCTGGATGAAAATCAGATACTTCCAAGTTGGAATTGCGGTCCATTTCTAAAGGATTCATGTGCGTTAGTCACTCAGTCGTGTTCGAGTCTTTGTGACCCCATGGACTGTAGCCTGCCAGACTCCTCTGTCCATGGAATTCTCCAGGCAAGAATACTGGAATGGATAGCCATTCCCCGTAAAATCATCAAAATGAGGAGTTTTTCTTTCTTTCTTTCTTTTAAAGCAAGCAACACCAAACCACAAGACTCAGAATCAGGTTCATCCAGAAACTGACAAATAGTCCTTGATTAATTGTAGTTAGTTTTACTCTGTTTTGTATACAAAAACTTAGAATTTTTGTTTTGAGAAAAAAAAAAAGTGAGTGAAAGAAGGATTTGAACTTTTTATTTGAGCCAATAACTCAATTTAAAGGAGAAATTGTACAGCTATTATCCATTGAGGGGTATAGATAGCAGTTTCCTCATGGAGCTCTGGGGCCTATACTGGGGTTGTCAGTGGGGTAAGGACCTCAATGAGTTAGTGAAATAGTCTGCAAAGAATAACCAGGTCCAACTGTCTTTATAAGATAATTCTTGAAGAAAAGTTTGCTCTCAGGGTTAGACAAATGACAAGGCAATGGCAGCAGGCTTGAAATAACCTGACTTCTTGGAAGCAGAGATTCCACTTTCTGATAGGAACTGACACAACACTTAATCTTCTGAGGCAGAAAAAATGGAGTTTCGTGCAATTTAGGAGACTTTCAGAACAGTTCTTTAAAGCAAAGGTCCTTTCTGCTTTGGCTTGAGGTGGCAAGCCCAGTTTCTTGGGGCTCTACTTAGGTTTTCCCAGGCTGGGATTCCATCTTGGCTTTTTCTTAAATATATTAAGTTTCATAACATGACAGGCTCATCCAACCAGCTCCCCAATTATGTAGCTTGGGAAGTTAGTTCCCTGCCTTAACAAGAAGAGCAGGCAATTCCCTTACTTCTTTGAATATGTGTTTGACAACCACCTCCCAAGAGGTGTCTGGCATTTTGGAGGGGAAAGAAATGATTTGTTCAAGATCCTTGACAACAACCTTGCTTCATAAATACCATATCATTTTATGAAAACATACTCCCAACTGCCTTCTTTTGTCAGAGAATATTAATTGTGAACCTGTGAAGATTAAGAAATATTGTGATCTGTGGTTGCTAACCACTCAAGCCTCAAACACTTTTTTTTTTTGTTTGTTTCAAGTCATATATACTTCATTTCCCCCTTATTAAAATTAAAATGAACTGCATGGCCCCAATTAGATTTGGTCATTAGCCACATAAATTAACCAACGAGGATGATAAAATCAACAGTTAGGGTGCCACAAGAAACTTTTGGGTGCCTGTCTGTATAAAATTAAAAGGGATCTTATTAACTAGTTTTCACTTTGGGCCGTGAGAGGCATGACCGTATAACATTCTTTAAAGGAAAATGTTTTCATTTTTGGAACAAATGATAATATGAGTAAAGCAGAAATCAGAATTGCAAAATTCATCTGTATAGTTGTGAATGAAGGAAAACGCAACTCTCTTTCTTAGACATAATTATGGAGCATGCAGCTTTACCTAACTTTGAAATCCTTTTATTGTCACTAGGGAAATGTTTGAATGACTGTTGTGGAGTCTTTCAAACTGTGCCATGTGACTTCTTCAAAGAGCTTTAAGAATAGCGCATGCTTTCAACCATACACCCTTCAGATGCTGGTTTCATAGCATTGGAGCAAAGCATTGGTTTGGGGGATGGTTCAGGTGTGGCACTCCATGAGATATTTAGAGATTCAAAATAATACTGAACCAGAGTTTCCCAATATGTCTATCACCTTTGCCAGTAACTGCCAGTTCAGTCTTTTCCCTTTACCAGAAATTCACAGCCCCTCCTCCAAGCAGAGGTAAAAAGCGTTTGGGTGCAGCCAAAGAGGAGTCCCCACACCCAGCCTCAAATCGCCACGAAATCACCCAGATTCCTCTCCACCCATGTACTTGTTTTGAAGAACGTTCTCTCCCAGGTTCTTACCAGCTGATTTGGGTTGTGTACAAGTGCCAGTGTGGCGAGAGGCGAGAAAAGACAGGGTTTGGGGTCAACTCTTTTGACCCTGTTGTCCTGTGGAGTGAGGGTGGCAGGATTATTAATTGACCGAAAGCCTCACATGAACAAACCAGGAACAAAATAATTAGAAGGGCCACGTCTAGGCATAACAAAGGGTTGTGATATGAATAGCCCAGGGGAAAGTCGTGTCTCCTGTCAGGTTGGGGTTTATTCAGAGATAGCTCATCTCACAGTTATCAGAAACAATTGTTGAGGCGTGAAGCAGTCAGCCCGGTCCTTTCTCTTGTGTGGGTGGCAGGAGCAGGCTGTGTGTGGCTCAGGTCTCTGGTGGGGCTCACGTCCCATTCGCTTTCGTAGACTTTCCCTTTTTGCATCCTTTTGTCTTTAGAGTGGGAGTACCAACTCCCTAGTGTCTATGGCAGCGTGTACCTTAGCTTGGCTCTGCCTGGACACTTCCAGAATAGGAAGAATCAGGAAGAGCTATTAATAGCTAAGTGGAGACCAATTTTTGGAGGGCAGTGGCTTTTGCAAGCTCTAAATCACACCCCAAGTGCCACAGAAAGAAAGCATCTATGGGAGCCCTCCACTGGAATGCCACTCATTTGGAAATTATAAGTCAGAAGTTCAGTGTTTTGGGACTTTATTTTCCTTCTGAATGTGAAAGCATTAGTCATCCAATTGTGTCTGACTCTTTGCAACTCCATGGGACTGTAGCCTGCCAGGCTCCTCTGTCCATGGAATTCTCCAGGCAAGAATACTGGAGTGGTTGTCATTTCCTCCTCCAGAGGATCTTCCCAACCCAGGGAGTGAACCCAGGTCTCCCACATTGCTGGCAGATTCTTTCCCATCCGAGCCACCTGGGAAGCCCATTTTTCTCCTGAGTCCCCAGCATTTAAGCTTAGGTTACCAACTGGGTGTTGAGCAGAGACTCTTTTCTTTTTGAAAAATGTTAACTTTTTTTTAATTTGAAAAAAATTTTTTGTCTATGCTGTGCAGCATGTGGAATCTTAGTTCCCTGACCAGGAATTGAACCCACGCCCCCCTCACATTGGAAGTGTGGAGTCTTGACCACTGGACCACCAGGAAGTCCTCAGAGGCTCTTTTTAAACAATTTTTAATGTGGTAGCCAGGTAAGTTTTTAAAGTGAAAGAAAAAGCAATGAATGGGGGGAAAATAGAAACACAAAATCGAAGGATGATATAACATGTTCATCTTTTCAGCTTTCATGTAAAGTTAAAAATCATGTCATCAAGGCCACAAAACATCTTGTAGGGATTTTTTATGGCTATTAATTATTTATTCATTAAAATGAGAAGTGACACTGTGACATACCAAGTATTAAAATACTGATAATTCTCCCAACTCTTGTATGTGTTGAAAGTTAAGTCGCTCAGTCGTGTCCTACTCTTTGTGACCCCATGGACAGTAGCCCACCAGGCTCCTCTGTCCATGGAATTTTCCAGGCAAGAATACTGGAATGGGTTGCCATTTCCTTCTCCAGGGGATCTTCCCAACCCAGGGATTGAACCCGAGTCTCCCGCACTGCAGGCAGACGCTTTACCCTCTGAGCCACTTGGCACCTTCACCCATTTATTTAAAAGGCTTTTCAGAGATAGTCTTGCATATCTATGTGTATATATATATATGATAGTCTCACGTGTTCATCATGATATATATCGTGAGTGTGTGCTCAGCCGCTTCAGTCGTGTCTGACTCTTTGCAGCACCATGGACTGTAGCCTGCCTGGTTCCTCTATCCATGGGACTCCCCAGGCAAGAATACTGGAGTGGGTTGTCATTTCCTTCTCCAGAGATATATGGTTTGTAATATATATTATATATTTAGACTTATTCCTAGGTATTTTATATTTTTGTGATGTTATAAATTGTATCTCTATTTTTTAAAACACTTTGCCTTTTCTTTTTTGTATTGAAGTATGATTGATTTATAATATTATGTTAGTTTCAGGTGTACAGAAAAGTTATTCATATATATACTCTTTTTCAGATTCTTTTCCCTCATAGGTTATTACGAAATATTGAATATAGTTCGTCGTGCTATACAATAGATCTTTCGTTGGTTATCTATTTTACATATAATAGTGTGTATGTGTTAATCCCAATTCCTAATTCCCACGCCCCCCCCCCCCCCCAGTATGATATCTTTAAGCAAATTTAATTTCCTGATTGTTTTTGGCATAAAGGCATAAAATTGATTTTATGTCTTGTATCTGGCTATGCAGGAGATGAAAGTTTGATCCCTGGGTCAGAAAGATCCCCAGGAGAAGGAAATGACAACCCACTCCAGTATTCTTGCCTGGAAAATCCCATGGACAGAGGATCCTGGCAGGCTACAGCCCACGGGGTTGCAAAAGAATAGGACACGGCTTAGCAACTAAACAACAACAAAGGACAATTTTAATGTCTTTCTAATCATCATATATTTATTTATTTTCCTTGCTTCATGACATTGGTTAAAATATCCTGCACAAGATGTATGAAGAGAGGTAAACAGTGGGCCCTTTTATCTTGTGTGTAATCTCAAAGAGGAAGATTTTAGTTTTCCCTTTTCTCTTTCTATTTTTTTGTGGAATTGTTTTACTAACAGTTTTTAAATATCACATTGGCTTTTATGAAACATTTTCTGCTTTTTAAAAACTAAATATGGAGCTTTAACTGTGGTTGACTTTTGAATGTGAAAGGAATTTTGCATTCTTGGAATAAAGTTACTTGGTTGTGATGTGTTATTTTCTCAAAATATCTCTAAATTTCTTTGCTAATATTCTGGTTGGGATTTTTATATCCTGTGCATGGGTCAGTTGGCTTTGAATTTTCCTTTTTGTCGTGTCTTTGCAGGACTTTGGTACCCATGGTATGATGTGTTCACAGAATGAAGCTGTGAGTGTTCTTTATGTTTTTGTGCAGAATTTGAGTAGATTGGCATTATTTCTCGCCTTGCAGTGTTGCTATCTGGGCCTGGTGTTTTAAACTATGGGTTCTCTTTCTGTAATAGGGTCATTTACATTTTCTGGTTTTGGGGGGGTCAGTTCTGAAAAGCTGTATTTCTCTAGGAATGTAGTTTTACTATATTCGCAAGTTTATTGGCACGGAATTCTTCATAATATCTTCTTACTCTTCTTCCAAAGTTATGCAGGATCTGTGATCTGCCTCCTCACCACCCATTTTTAAGTTCATGCTGTGTTTTTAAGACATCTCTCTTTTTCCTGGATCACTTTTGCCAGAGTTTATCAAATTTATTAATATTTTCAGAGGACTAAGTTTTGGCTTTGCTAATTCTTCCTCTGATGTACTTGTTTCCACTTCATTGTTCTCTTCTGTTAAATTTATTATTTTATTTTATGTTCTTTGAATCTCACTTGTTTTCCTTCTTTTAACCTCTTGAGATTGATGGTTAGTCATTGATTTTTAGCTTTTTATTCTTTTTTAATATATTTATTTAAATTTATAAATTTTTCTATAAACACCATCCCTGGCTTCATTCTTATATACAGTATTTTCTAACTCTTACCATGATTTCTTTTTTAACTATAGGTTATTTAGAAGCATATTTCTGAATTTTCAATTAATATATATTTGAAAATAATGTACAAAAATGTTTTGGTTATTGATTTCTGGCCTAATTATGTTATGGACAGAAAATATATAATTTTAATCTAATGAAATTCACTGAGATTTGCTTTATAGTTTGGCATACAGTAGGCTCTTGTAAAAGTTCTGTATGTGCTGTTAAAGTTGATGTCTTTTGTGCTTATCAGATGAAGAATCCTCTGTTGGTCCATTGGATCAATTTGCAAATTATGTTATTCAATCTTCTATATATTTAGCGATTGAACTTTTCTGCTTTTCCTTTCAAATATTTCATTGAGAAATATTTGTTAAATTCTCTTAAAATGATTGGGAGTTGTCTATTTATTATTGCAGTTCTATCAGTTTTTTTGTTCTGAAATAATATTTATAAATTCATTGCTAAATACAGCAGCACCATCTCCACCAATAACAGCACAGCAGCAGCACACCAGGACTCAAATAAGCTGTGTACTCTTTGCCATCATAAGGGGTTCTTTGATTAAATAAGACTATTTGGACTAAAATTTATATTTTTTAACCATCATACCATATCATATCATAACATCTTTTTGACAGGTGCAAAAATGTTCTTAATTGGTGTAGAAAGAATAATCTTAAGTGTGTGAACCACATTCAGCAGGGTCTAATTGAAACCCTGCTTATGTTATACATAAACATATACATGTTAATAAATATTATCTGTTATTTACCATGTGCTCAACACTCATCTGGGTATTGGGAAACATGAAGGTTGAAAACCCAATTCTCAACCGGCTATTGTTTTTGATGAAGAAATAAGTGCATCTTTCTATGATGTTTTCCTAGCATTTCTACTTTCTTATCTGAAGTTTTTTAGTATAAATAATTGTCTTAGAATAGAGTGGGGTGATAGTAGTTGCCACAAAAGTATTGTCTTTTCTTTCTTCTCCTCAAATATATAAAAGCTGCTCATTCTTGTTCAAGGTTCATTTTAAATACTCTTCAAAGCTCTCTGATCATCCTGATCCCTAGCTGCCTCTTTCAAAAATCTTCAACAAATGTTAGCAAACCAAATTCAGCAATGCATAAAAAGATCATACACCAAGATCTTACACCATGGGATTTAACCCAGAGATGCAGGGATGGTTCAATATCTGCAAATAAATCAGTGTGATACACCACATTAACAAAACAAAGGATAAAAATTCACATGATCATCTCAATAGATGCAGGAAAAGCATTTGACAAAATTCAACAGCCAGTCATGATAAAATTTTTCAAAAACCTTGGTATAGAGGGAGCGTGTCTCAACGTAATAAAGGTCATTTATGACCAACTTAACAGCTGATATCATATTCAGCGGTGAAAAGCCAAAAGTGTTTCCTTTAAGATCAGGAACAAGACAAGGATTCCCACTCTCACTTCTATTTAACAAAGTATTGGAAGTCCTAGCCATAGCAATTAGACAGGAAAAGGAGCAAAAGTGTCCAAATTGGAAGAAAAACTGTCGCTATTAGCAGATAACATGACATTATAGTGAGGAAATCCTGAAGTCGCCACCAAAAAGCTGTTAAAACTGACAGATGAACTTAGCAAAGTTGCAGGATACAAGATTGATATCCAGAAATTTGTTGCCTTTTCTATACACTATTAGTAAACTATCCGAAAAAGAAAATAAGAAAACGAAGAATAAAATACTTAGGAGTGAATTTAACGAAGGAGGTGAAAGACCTATGCTTTGAATTTGTACAGCAGTTTGGCTAACTAGTACACTAGTGATAGCAGACTAGTGTATGCTAGTACTTGACATATACTATCTTTGGCTCAAATAATAATTCATTACTTCCTAGGTGTCTGTCTTACATTTTAGATCAAACGTTCCATGTGGGTTGTAATTATATCTTGCACATCATTGTCTCCTCAATGACAGCATTTTGCTTTCAGTGAATTCAATACATATTTGTTGATTGGTTAATTGTCTAGATTGGAAAATAAGCTACAGTCTTATAAGAATCAATCATTTGATTGATACCTAGTAAATACATTCACGATCTTCCCAGGTGGCTCAGTGATAAAGAATCTGCCTACCAATGCAGGAGACACGGTTTGATCCCTGGTCCAGTAAGATCCCCTGGAGAAGGAAATGGCAACCCACTCCAGTATTCTTGCTTGGAAGATCCCAAGAACAGAGAAGCCTGGTGGGCTACAATCCCTGGGGTCGCAGAGTCAGACATGACTGAGTGGCTGAGTATAGCAACAACACAAGCACCTTCATAAGTTCTAATGCCTTCACATTTCACCTTAATGGGTTGTTCAATTTACATTTGTTCGGCTGACATATACTATGAAGGCTGCTTATGTATCAGTTGGTAAGTAGACCTTTGCAAGCAATATCTTCTCTAAATCACTCTTATGTTTTTATATACCATGAATGCACAATGATCATTCTGGATTAAAATAAGGCCTTTATTTTAAAAGTGCAAATGTCCCTGAAATCAGCCGAAAGTTGATTAAGCTAGAATTTCTAACAATGTACACAACGTGTGCTGAGGGTAAGTGCTCGTGTTTGAGGTTATCATTGGGTGTGAGGCTTCTCTGCAGCTGAGACTGAAAAGCCCTGTGTAGTTCCCTGCTGTTGTTTTCACCCTATGCCCATGTGAGGACGTGCCCTTGGTTTGTGGTTATGACCAAAGAACATATAGAGACTGAGGTGTTTATCTTATGCGCGGCATGATGCATGAGCTCTCAGTAGCACTTCATCTTCAACTGCCGCTTCTTAACTTGGCCCACCAGTTGCTTCTACTGTTGCCTAGCATTCTACAGCTCAGCCATATGGCTTGCAGTTGTGAAGCAGTGTCCTTGGGCCCTCTTTTAAAATACATTTACTCTGAATAACATCTAGTGAGTGACTACGATGTGCCAGGAAATTCTGTAAAATATCTTTCATTGCTTCCTCATTCTGCAGATGAGAAAGGCTGAGGCTCAAAGAGTCTCTGAGGTTCATCCAAACTAGCTAAGCTATAAAATGGAGGAGATGGGATTCATGCTCAAGCTCCTGGACTCCAAGTTCTTTCTTTCTCACACAGTGAAACACTGTCACTATTTGTGGCATTTCCATTTCAGTTTTATATGAATAAAACAGTAAAAACCCCACATAATTTATCTTTATACATACAATTATTTGAAAGTCTCTAATCAGCTGTTGTTCAGTTGCTAAGTAGTGTCCAACTCTCTGTGACCCCATGGACTGCAGCACACCAGGCTTCCCTGTCCTTCGCTGTCTCTCAGAGCTTGCTCAAACTCATGTCCTTTGAGTCAGTGATGCCATCCAACCATCTCATCTTCTATTGCCCCCTTCTCCTCCTGCTCAGCGTCTTTTCCAATTGTTGACTTGTTGCATCAAGTGGCCAAAGTATTGGAGCATCTGCTTCAGTATCAGTCCTTCCAATGAACATTCAGGGTTGAGTTTCTTTAGGATTGACTGTTTGATCTCCTTGCAGTCCAAGGAACTCTCACGAGTCTTCTCCAGTACCACAATTCGAAAGCATCAATTCTTCAGCGCTCAGCCTTCTTTGTGGTCACTGATTAGAGACTCTGCTTTAAGTATCTAATCAGTGACCAAGTCCAAAATTCTAGTTCTTTATGGCTTCTCCTGTGCAGCCCTTCCCAGCTCCATGGCCCACTTTATCTCAGACTCTTACCATTTATTATCCGGAACATCAAAGTCAAGCACACCCTCCACCCAGTGCCAGAGAATCATTTACTAACAACTATTGGATCACATTTGTGCACCAACTTTCAATCATTTTATGGCTTCCTATTGACAGCTGAAAGAAGTCAAGCCTTCTGAATGGAGCACACCAGGCTGGCCCTTCCCAAACCTGTCTTGTCTTATGTTTGCCACAGCCTATTTTATACCAAACTACCATCAAGACCCACTATTCGATTTTGTGTCTCTGGTATGTCACCTGCCCTTCCTCTGCTTGGTAATTCCTATGCAACCCTCATCATGCATTTCAAGTGTCACCGTTTTGAAATAGTTTTCTAAACTCTTATGAGAATTTACCACTCCCTCCTCTACGCCTCTACTCTATCCTGTTCAGAATTCCATTAAAGCCCCTGTGATACTTAAGGATACTTTATTTATTTACTCTTAGTGTCTCTCTTAGTTTCCTGGGCTTCAAGCTCCTTGAAAGCACAAATGATGCTGTAAATGCCTTTTGTGGGTGCCCAGCAGAGTACCTGTCCATTAGTGAAGTCGCTCAGTCGTGTCCGACTCTTCGAGACCCCATGGACTATATCCTACCAGGCTCCTCTGTCCATGGCATTTTCCAGGCAAGAGTACCTGTCCATTAGCTCTTAATAAATGTTTGCCCAAAAATTTAATTAACTTTCTCAAAAGATTTTACAAGGACAGAAAACAATTCTTTACATCCCAGAGAAAATACTTGGAGGGGAGATAAAGACAAACAAAAGCAAGGAAAAAAGTAACATTACTGTGTATTTGGTATTTTAAATTTGTGGTGGGTTGCAAGAGGAGAACGCGAAAAGAGATGGGAGTTCGGTGAAGATTAACCAGCAGGGGATGAAAAGCTCAAAAGGGATGAGTTCAAGGGGGAAGAGACAGATAAGGACAAGGAGGAGAGATGATCTGATTGGGCAGTTATGATGAACTTAACACAAAGGTCATGTCATAGCAAAGTAGGTGCTTTATTTTAATTTTGATCCTTTATACTGTATAACCAGAGGATGCAAAGCTGTCAGCCATTGATCCTTGGCATGGGAAATTTCAGGGCATGGACTGGAAAGAGCGTAGGGGTGGGGAGAATGTGGGTCAAAGAAAGAACAGGCCGGGGAAGTGTTAGTGGGCTCAGTCGTGTCCAACACTTTTCAGCCCCATGGACAGTACCCTGTTAGGCTCCTCTGTCCATGGAATTCTCCAGTCAAGAATACCGGTGTGGGCAGCCATTCCCTTCTCCAGGGAATCTTCCCATCCCAGGAATCAAACCTGGGTCTCCACACTGTGGGCAGATTCTTTGCCATCTGAGCCACCAGGGAAGCCAGAGAAGGATGCTAAGCAAAATCATCCCACAGTGAACTCTGCAAGGCTTTAGAGTATCAAGATGATCCAGGCATTTACTTCCTTCTAGATAGGTATTTAAAGAGTAAGAATGAAAGTAAATCTTCTAACAACAGTTCCAATCACCTCTTTTTCTGATCTCATCAATATTTTAGTTAATTTACGAATTATTTACTTTGTAGGACACCCAGTAAGCTTTCCACTGCTGAATAGACTTTCATCTGCCACCATTTGGCTTTCATGAAATATTCTACAAATTCACCACAATTAACTTAATTAACTGTATTTCATGACTTTGGTTCGGAATGCCAGAGTTTCAGTGCCAGTTTCATCGTGTTCATTAAATCTCGAGAGTATCTTTCAGATATTGGCTTTCAGACCTCTCTTTTTTAATACGTTGCTATTTACTTACTATGTGCCAAAGCCACCATGTCAATGTAATTGAAAACAAGCAAAAAAGAGACTGGAAGGCTCAGATGAATGGAAATGTGATACACACCCTTTCACCCACAGCCCATTGGCTGGGATCCAGGAGAGGCTGATGGGGACGAGAAGTAATTACCATCTGATGGCTGGACAATGGTCTGTGTGAAACGAGCTGGTTATCTCAAGTCTAGTTCCTCATGGACAGGTGCTCATTTTGCAGCTTCCACCTTCACTGACAGCAGCCGTGGGACCGAATGAGTCAGAGAGACCAAAACCACCTTCCCCATTATTTGAGATTGGACGCTCATTAGTGATACAAGCAAACTTCTGGCTCTTGCCTTCAACTTTTCAACAGATAAGCAGAGAATGAGATGGTGAATATCTAATCAAGCTCTCTCCCTCTCTTTTTCTTCCCATGAGGGTAAAAGTTATTTGTAAAACAAGGACAAACGTTAGGCATTTCCCATTTGTCGATTTAATTAACATGGATGCTATGGTACCAAAGGAAAAACACAATCGGGGGAGTAGGGTGGAAAATGAGAGCAATATGACTTTTTTTAGCACTATAACAATGTGCCCTGAACCCTTAAAATTCCAGGCTTGCCTTATAAACCACTGCAGAATAAAAATAAGGAGAACTCACCCTCCACATCTGTTATGAAAGTCTTAGAAAACAACCCAATTCCATATCAATATTATTATCCATCCTGCCAAAGCTGAAGAAGATTTCCCCTACTCATTTGAGCAAAAGATTTTCCAAACTTTATAAATATTGTTATGTCTCTCAAATGCATTACCTCACAGGTCTCTTCTGAAAAGTATCCAAATTCTGCATTAAGGCACTTGTGGGAAAAGTAGAAAAAATAAATGGTTTACTTTAAATGGGATTTGGAAAGGGTATGATTACAGTCTGAAATGTATCGCTCTGACATAGTAAAACTGAACTTCCTAATGGATTCTGAAATTTTGAGTAAGCATTAAATCCATTTATTGAACTCCTTTCTGTATGTCTCAAAGTTACAATAAATACATATATATTTTTTCCCCTGATGGGTTTTCTGCAGTGAAGGGCATCATACATTAGTTGCATAGGATGCTCTTGAAGGATGCTGAGGGCACAGAGCTGAAGGCTGCACCTGAGTGCAAGGAGAGAGGCAAAATGCTTTCCAAGTGAACAATTAGGGATGTGAATAGAGAGAGATTAGCTTTGCCGCATAAAGAAGCATTGCTAAACTACGCAGAGCAAAACGTCCTTCAATAGACTTACAAATGCACCCCTTCTCTACCCACTGTGTTTTTATGCCATCAGGTAACCAGAGCTGAACTGTGTCCAGAAACACATTAGATCTTGCACTTCGGTGGTGCCAGGCAGACAAATAGACAGAAGGACACACAATGGCAAAATTCAAACATGAATAGGGAGCTGGATTTTCATTGTTTGCTCATAATACCTCTTGGGCGGAAGGAAGGAAATAGGCTGTATTGCCTAATAACTTGAAATGCCCCCAGAGAAAGAAAAACAGACAGATTCCCATTTTGGTGGTGTACGAGCTCGGGTGGCCAGCCGTTCCTGGTGATAAGTCTGCAAAGTGCTATTTTGCAGGTCCTGCTGCAGTTGTAAAGCCATAAACCATCCATGGAGTCAATGAGTCCGTCTAGCCAGGAGGGAGGCAAGATATGATTTACAGTGTCTGCCAAGGAGACCTCTGGATGGGAAAGTTTGCTGGAACACTGTGTATGCTAGAGACCCAAAGATGGAAGAATGGTGACAAGTGATTGTTTCTCTGCTTGATTCGTTAAATAGGAAAAAAGAAAATATTTTGGAGCTTGTAAGAATTATGTTTGGGCTCTTGGTACCAGTTCTAATAGGGATATATTTACGTTTTGGCGATGGTCAATGAGAGCCAGTAAACAAGAGCTTTAAGATAAAAGCACAGGAGAAGTCATGCAACCTGAAAGCCCACAGACATGCAGATAAAGGTTAACCGATCCCAAGCAAGTTGAAGGCGTCTGCTCCTTGGACTTGACAGACTAGAATGAGCCCGTGTAGGAAGACTTTTCAGTAGCTGTTAGAAATTTGTTATTTTCCAGTGTTTTGTGATAAGCAATTATAATCTTATCAACATAGCAAAGGTCAATGATGTTCAAAGAATGTCAATCCTAATTTTTATAGGTTTTTACTTTTAATTTTCCCACTCTCCTCCCCCTACGATGGTTTTGCGTGACACACAGAGGGGCTAATTTGGCTTCAGTTTGTTTCAACACAGGTTTTATGGCTTTACAGGGTGAGCTAATATAGGAGTATACAAGAGCCTGTTATTTTTCTGACCTGTAATTAAATGAACCGTCTGAAAATAGGCATTGTATGCTAATACTGCCTTTATATTCATTGAAACACAGTTTTGGAGTGCATAATGTCTGCCGAATAACTGGGTGATAATAATATCCCCTCATTAAGATTTGCAATATATGCAAACATAAAACATGGATAAAACTTCTCTTGAATCCTTATTCAATTGAAAAATATTAACCTCTTAAGAGGTAGGAAAAAAATACAAGAAACTGCCCTTTAGATGTCTATCTTGTAGCAGCCATTTTTGGAAATGAATCATGAATTCTTTGCTTATAACCTCCAGAGGCTTGATTGGGTGAGCAGGTCTTTCATGCATCACAAAATCAGAAATAAGAACACCTTGCATGTTGTTTTGTAACAGGTTGTCTTAAAAATCACTGATGTCATTGACAGACTTTGACTCCTAATTAAAACTTAAGCAACTGCGTGTTTTACATGTTCAAAGGCTCCGTGGGGATGGTTTATATCAACGTTTTGAGCTACATATGTACATAAAGTTCTGATCTAAAGATAGCAGATGACAGATAAGCAATTAGAACCTGTATTATGTGTACGTGTGTGTGTACATATAGGATATTGATTTATGGACACTAAAAAAAAAACACAAAAATGCATCAGTTTGTTGGTAGAGCCCAGAAAAATCTATTTGCTCTACCGTATCACCTACGAAGAGAAATCTGTTTGATTTGCTCACTTTCTACCATCATTTCCATCCACATAAAAGAACTTTGCTTTTTTTTTTTTTTTTCACTGCCTTTAGTTTGATACTTGGAACGGGAAAAATGAGTGAGTCAGAGCCCTGATCACTCTTAGGCAAAAGTCAAATTCAGCTCTTCTGAGGAAAGCCATTGAATTATTTTCAAAATGAGTAAGACTCTTGGATCTTTCATTTAAATTAGCTTTCTTTCATATATGCCCTCAAAAATACCTTCCTTTTCACACACACACCATGTGTTTACAGCTGGCATTTGATTTCTTCAATTTATGAACACTGATAAAAATTATAAGATAGTCTTGAATGACAGAAACTAAGAAATTGGGTGTCCTCAAATGTAACCACTAACTTCACTCCTTCCTTAAAAATCTTGTATATTCTTCTCTCTGAAGCAACCCTAAAACTTTAGCATAGTTGAGGTGGATGCATGATTTTGACCATATTTTATGACTTTTGAAAGAATGATCCAATTGATTAAAAAGAGACAAAATAGATCAAAAAAATTCATATACTCTCTGAGAAAACACCTGAAATGTGCTTGGTGACATTTCAAACACTTGCAAGCTTAGATTGGAAAAACTTCTAATAGCATGTGTCTTGCAAAAATGGTAACCATATCAATATTAACAAATATATAGCTACATAAATGTTGCTGGATGTAGTTCTTCCACGAATTATAATACCCTTTTGAAAATAAATGAACCAATCAATCATTTCTTATTTACTGACTGGTTAAATCTGATCAGTGGCCGTTCTTTTTATTTTTTGGCCATGCTGCAGGGCATAGGGGATCTTAGTTCCCTAATCAGGGAGCTTCCGCTTGCACTGGAAGCATAGAGTCTTAACCACTGGTCCCCCAGGGAAGTCCCTATAACACCTTTTTGATGTAATCAGTAAAGGAAACAGAGAAGCTTCTGCTAAAAAACGCTGACCTTTTTGCAACCTCAGAAAAATAGTGGTCTATTTCTATCTGGACACAAAAGTTACAATGGTATGGTTTCTATATGTTTTAAAAAATATATCTTTTAATTATTTTTAGGTTTTACCAGTGAACCAATTGTCTCTTCCTGACCACATCTTGGCCCTCCTCCATTTTCCAGTTGACATGAATGGTTCTAGACTAGGAATAGAAGCCTGGCTTCACCCACCTGAATCTGTACTATGGAGGGTGAAGATTCCCAGGGGTTGTGGGTGGGTGCGGGGAGGAGCAAGAGCAATGTAGGTCCTAGGAGCAGTCAGGGAGGGATGGGGTACTCTGTCAATGGTGCCTGCGGGGCAATTTTCCACGGTCACTCAGATAGACAGAATGGCTTGTGGCTGGAATTGGTCCTGCAAAACTGAGGCTTCGAGGGACGCCTGAATGGTTCCTATGTGTAGACAGTTATCAAACAGGCTGCCGATGGGAGGCACGGGTCACCTCTGGAGCAAGTGTGGTCCTCCTTCCCAGGCACAACAAATAGCACTAGCCTACGCTCCTATAAGTCTGCTTCAATTGCTTTTGGAATATTAATTGCTTTAATATCCCAGGTCTTAAATATGCCTTCAGGTCGAACAATGGCTCAGGGCCGCACCTGTGTGTCCCTTCCCAAATGCATCCTCCTCTCCGTCCCTTTCATGTTTCCCTTTGTCCTCCCTACGCCACTCCCCCCGCCTCCCCACCTCAGAGGAAACCCGCATAGGATAAGAATCTAGCCTAGAGTTCATAAGCTCTCTTTCTATTGGTGCCAATCTTGAAAGACGAGAATCAGAAACTGCTAGATGAGAACCCAATGCCTTAGTGAGGAGAGATGAGGGAGAGGGGGGCGGAGAGGAGCCAGATGAAACAGACACCGCTCAGATGTCCTCCATTTTTCCATATTCAGGAGGGAGGCTGTGGTGCCGAGCTGAAAAGGGGTGGCGTTGTGATCAAGGAAACACACACACACGAGCACACACTCACACACAACAATCCCTCCTCTATGACAGCTGCTTTGTTCTTAGGTATAATTTAAAAAGCAATCAAACAAATCAATTTACAATGGCACTTTCCCACCTTTAAAGTTGTTTGCACAGATACAGGGAATGTAAATTGGCCAGCCGGTTGGAGTGAGTGGCACAGAGCTACAATTAGAGGTTGTAACCGTGTTAAATAAAAATATAATGGAGGCCAGAAAAAATAATAGGAAACGTAATCACTCACTTCATCAGAAGATTACGTAATAAATAAGCTAAACAGGAAATGATTAAGGGCAATATCATCAAAGGATGTCCCTTGGATGCTATGTCATATAAAAAGCACAGTCATCCTGTGGATATCCCAGGACTTTTTGAAAATTCCAGGTGTAACAATAAGTGGTAATTTAGAGAAAAAAATTGAACTTAAAAATCTGTTCTTATTTTTTAAAATCAAAGTACAGTTAATTTACTATGTTGTGTTAATGACTTCTCTACAGCAAAGTGATTCATACACATACCTACATTCTTTAAAAATTTTGTCTTTGATTGGACTTTGTGGGACAACTTCATTTCTCAGCACTTGAGATTTTAATTTTAAGATGCTTTCGGAATTCCCTGATGGTACAAATGTCGGCACTGCACACTTCAGTATAGGGGGCAAGGGTTTCATCCTTGGTTGGGGAACTAAGATCCCACATGCTGTGTGACATGGCCAACATTTAAAAGAAAATTAAAAGTAGAAACATGCTTCCAACTTTGATGAAGCTACACATAGCTGTGTGGGATTTGTGTCTACAGCTGGAAGTTGGTATGAGTCCGCTTTTCAATGTGTAGATTGACGCAGTCTTTATCTGCCTGTTTGGGCTTTAAGTTTTCTTGTTTACAGCTGCTGGATCCAGGCAGTCCTTACATTAAAAGAAAAAATCATCCTTATCCTCTGGCACTGAAGTGACATATATTGTAGTGAATTCAGGGGCCTGTGCAAGTAGTAAATGATGTTGCATAGTTTCAAACAACAGGCAGGTTAGTAACGTGCCATCAGCAAGGGGCAATTTCGCATCATGTTTGCGTTGCAGTGGGCGATTGTGTTTTTATATTTGGCTCTCTATCTGGGAGGACATTTCTATGTCAGAAAATTAGTCTAATGTCTACAAGTGACATTGCCTTCTTGTGGCTAAGGGTGTTCCCAAACACGTGCAATTGAACCATACAGGTATCTTTCCAGATGGTATTAAGCAATAATCCATTCCTTTTCTGTTTTCCCAGAGCAGTTACTTCCCACGACGACGATCTTGTAGTGAAAGGCATTTTGCATAGTTCTATCCTTCCGCCTCACGTCAGGAGTGCAGGAGTTAGCACAATTTGGGAATAACATGGAAAGAGACTGAGAATGGAATTCAAAATACAAAAGGACAGGAAGCCATACATCATTCCACAAAGTAACGTTATGACTTGGTGGCCTTAGCAAGGCCTTCTCCAGGGCTGTGAGCTGGAGCCAAAAATACTGCAAGAGCTGGAACTTTGAAGCTTGACTGTAAACTTGTCTTGAATGGCCCCCAGACACCCTGGCCTTTGTTTATAGAAGTCTTTGTTTTCCCTTGACAGTACCAGGAACCTAACATTTTCCTAGTGAGGTATATTTCTGTATTCATTGTCCCTGCAATGCCAGGTTAGGTTGACAGCTTGACAGCTTGGCTGCATGAACTATTCTTTATTGACTATCTTCCTTATCCTTTTTCTCTGCCTATTAAGTTGAATTCAATTTTATTTCATTTTTTCCTGGCCAGCCCAGCCTAGGGCTACACCCTCTAGGAAGTATCAGAGAACTAAACTCGGTCTAGGCAGCTGTGCTGAATTTTGTGGTGAGTCAGGAATGTTCTCTCAGGATGAGAGTTACAGCGGTTTGGCTTGACACAGGTTATTCGTTTACCAATCCCGGCCTGTCTGAAAGCTTGCTGTGTGACTTTTGGGTAAGTCATAACCTTTCTGTTTTTAGTTTCCTGAAAAGTGGAGATAAGGCCGCAAGGCTTTTCATCCATCTCCCTTGGAGGAGTTTTGTGAAGGTTAGTTAATTAATTGTCAAGACGTCGGCATATGGGATGCATAAAAGGAATGTCAAGTGATAGGTCATGCCAGGCAAAAGAGAAACGGGGTGATTGTGGAATAATTGCTAATTTTTCAACATCTTCGAGTTTCTAGGGCAGTTGTCAGGAAAAGTTCTTAAATTTGATGGCTCTAAAACACACTGAGGTGTCAGAAGAGCTATTTCTAGCTCATTTCCTTCTGTAGGATTCTGCGTAAGAGGCTGTAAGTTCAATGACTGTCTTTGAAGCTAGGGAAAGTGGAACGATCTTGGGAGATGCTTTTACCTATAAATGTGAGCTTCATTTGACCATAGCTTTAGGGATATATTCAATCAATATTAATGCAAAGGAAAAGATGAAATCATTTTCTTTGGGTGTCTGATTGCCTCTGGCCACGCTGGCAAACTTTGGAAGAACTGAAGAAGTTGGAACAGTAAGAAAGATACCACTTCTTGAACACTTAATTTACTCCAGCAACTTCACTTATGCAACCCAGTGAGGGGAAATAATGGTTTCTGGCCCCTGATGGCTCTTACAACTGTAAGACTGTAGCCGTGGGTCGTGACCTGTGGTCTTGGACTTGAGAGGTATGCACTGGCTCTAGAGATTAAAACCTGTGGACGATTCTGGCCACTTTAGTGTCACTTTCTGAGCCATTGCACTCACTGAGAACAAACATGGGAAACATATAAGCAAGAATTAAGTTCAACATAAGTGAATGTCAGCGAGCTCTGAAAATCCCAGAATCTCATTCTTACAAGGTAGCATGGGTTGGAATGTATATATATAGACACAAAAACAAATAAGACCTCCTTTTGGTTGCCTTTGTAGTTTCAACTGACACACACAAATATATATATATATATATATGGCCATACTGCATGGGATGTGGGATCTTGTTTCCTCACCAGGAACTGAAGCCAAGACCTCTGCAATGGAAGTTTGGAGTCTTAACCATTGGACTGCCAGGAAAGTCCTGATATTTTAGTTTTGAGCATATAAATATTCCTCAAACTGGAGACATATTGGAGGAGGGAGGGGAATGGAGAACAATGGAATCTGCCAGAGCAATTGTTTTTTTTTTTTTTAACTTGTAGACAGGTTTGGTGGAACCAAGAGAAAAGATAAGAGAGAGTGTGAGTGTGAGTGTATGTGTGTATTTGTGCATGTGTGTGTGCGCCTGTGTGTTGCTTATTTATTTTGTGCACCTTTGGGTAAATGGGAGGAAAGTCTGGACCAGAAATCTGTCTTCCTTCTCATGTGAAAAATAACCAGCGACCTCACACGACTCGTAATGATTAATGCCCAAAGCCTGAGCACTGGATCGGGGTGATCACTGTAGCCTGCTTTCAGGTGGCCCATTCATGCCCACAGGGGTTAGTGACTTAGCCAGAAATGGGAATCCACTTTTCTGACTCTTGACATCCAGACTATCACCTCCTAAAAGCGAAAACAAAGTTCTTTACCAAGTGGGGTGAATTAAGGTGGTTTGTAGACAATGCGGTCTCGTAGATCAATATCCTATAAAATCAGTGTATAGACTATTGAGGAAGAGCTTTAAAACAGAGCGGCTGGTGTATTTTTAGACACATGTAAACACACCAAAGAATGATGGTTTCTTCCTTCCTTCACCAAATGCTGAGCATCTCTTCAAGGCATTTAAGAGGAGGCCTTGCTTCCAGAGTTGACAGCGTGGGTGGAATACCTCCAGAACTCAAAGCTCAAATAAAAATAACAACAACAACACACACACACGCCCAGCTCTTCTCGTCACTCATATGTTGTGGAAAATGTATGCGTGGGGGCCGTGACCTGCCGCGATTCATGTGGGAGTCAGAGCCGCCTGGATTGCTAGGTTCGAGGCCAGTGTAGGTAACTGAGCACAAAGCCACATGCGCTCATCTATTTATAGCGCTCGGCGGTGAAAAAAGTAAAACCAAAATGCAGCTTCTACCTGCTGTTTCCCAACTGACGCTAACACAAAACGGATAAGACCTCCTTTTGGTTGCCTTTGTAGTTTCAACTGACACACACAAAAGTGATGACTTGGGTTGTCCCCACTTCTCGACCACCCCCTCCCCCCCCAAACAGGTGAAACCATCAGAGAGGCAGCCCCTGAACCCTTCAGTCTTCCGTCTGGTCCAGAAGGCACCTCTAGCCCTGCAAGAGGCAGAAATAGAGCAAATTGTTTGTATTCCCTTCTTCCTTGCAAGAGCTGTCTCTTTCGGATTCATCCGAATGAATATCAAAGTACTACCTAAAAACATTTATCTTTCAGGAGATCTTTTCCCCCTCCAGCTTGTGTGCAAGACACACACAAACACACACACACACGCACACACACACACACGCACACATACTGAATTGCAACTCTTCCCCAAATAACCACAAACAAAACCTAACCAGTAAGAAGGCAGAATCGTGCCTTATAAACAAGAGCTAATTGCAGAAGAGGATGTAGTCAGCCTTTTGCTGACATTCACAGGCCTTCTAGTCTCCCTGGATCCAGGTAACTGGATTTTAAAGCCCTTATTAGCATCAAAAGTTAAAAAGCAGTCTTTTTCTTAAGGAGGTCTGCAAGGAAGGGCTTAGAATGCCCTATTAGAAATTGTTGACCAGAGCTTTTGAGGATCTTTTTATTCAAAGGCAAACCTCTGAAGAGGAGAGAAAGTAAGACCCCTTGGCGGTGCAGGTGGAGGTGGGGTGCCGGTGGCATCGCCCCCCAACCGTGTGGTCCCCGCGGGGCGCTGGCAGCAACCCAGCGCGCGCGCAGGTTAGGCAGGAAGCTGCGGCGAGGCTCAGCGGCTCAAAAGCTACTGGAGCTAATAGATTGTGGTCATGAGGAGAGCGCAGTATCTCGGTAGTGATGGGAACACGCCAAAGCATCGTCAAAACAGTTGCAGAAACACGCTGAGCTCTGCACTCCGAAGCCGCGCCCCCTGGACTCGGCTGGAAGCTGCAGGCTCTGGGCGCGCTTCTGCAGCTTGGCCCCGCTGTCCCTACTGCATCTAGTCATCCCCACTCCGGACTCGGCGGCCGCAGAAGAGGGGGCTGAGCTTCCAGAGAGGCTGGAGCCGCATCCCGAAGCCAATTGCTCCTTCCCCGATGCTCCTCCCTTCCCCAGTCTTGCTCTCCGTCCATCAGACAGACCCAGAAGCTTCCACAAAAGAGTGTATATCTCCACCTTGGGACAATTAAAATAAGGCATTTTTAACTTCCTCCCTCCCCACCTTTTTTTGGTAAGGGGAAGGAGACTGCAAAACTTGATGGTGTAAGAATTTGAATTTTGGCATAAAGATTTTTTTTTCCTTTTTACTATTTTTATTTTGCACTATGAAAACAACAAGGACGACTAGGAACATTGCTTTTTTTTCACATTCATATGAATTTTAGGAAGTTACTGCCTTTTCCCCTGGAGAAATAACCTAGAGACAAAAAAGAAGTAGCATCACACTAAGAAATCTGCAAATCCCACGAGTCAACAACTCGAGGAAAACCCCCACGGGCAGGGAAGAGCACAAGTGTCACCAGAGAGACCAGCACATATAAAGCC
The DNA here is from genome assembly GCF_001704415.2 of Capra hircus. NCBI lineage: Eukaryota > Metazoa > Chordata > Mammalia > Artiodactyla > Bovidae > Capra > Capra hircus. Next base: position 12,643,413 of record NC_030820.1, read on the forward strand.
AGCAAGCTGAGGTGATGGCCAACTCAGTGCCACTGACCCAAGCAGGGGGTACCCTTTTTCCCTGGGCACCCACTACCACCACTTCCAAGGGGGTGATTTCATAGAGATTTTTGATGGTTAAAATTACTTGGACCCATAAAACTTGAGAGGACCTTAGTGACCCTCTCATCCAAACTCCTTCATGGGATGATGAAAAATAATCCTTAAACACAGAAAAGCCACACAGCCAAAGAACAATTAAATTCATTTCCGCTGCAGGGAAATGGCATTCATTCATTCAGGCAGTAAGTGTTTATTGAACACTTACTATGGATCCATTGTTTTATGTCTGCTGTCCCCAGAGCAGGAAAGACAGGCATAAATCCCTGACCTCATCAAGCTTGTCAATGCCAGTCTCTGCTCTGAGTACTTCACAGGTACAGACTTGTTTAACCTGTGAACAGCGCTGAACGGTGTGTGATGGTGTTATCCACGCTTTAGAAATCAGGAGGCCCAGGAAGGAAGTGGCAAAGCCTGGATTCAAATGTTGACAGTCGACCTCTTAGTGGGTGAAGCAATATTACCTCTGTGTGTTCACACATGCATGTGTATAGTTAAGCATTTATTTATCCTGATAGCCATGATCTCACACAGGCTGATTGACACTGCCTCCAAAGCTCTTCATGTCATTTGACACCACCTCATGTGTTATTGGAGAAGGCAACGGCACCCCACTCCAGTACTCTTGCCTGGAAAATCCCATGGACAGAGGAGCCTGGTAGGTTGAAGTCCAAGGGGTTGCTGAGAGTTGGACACGACTCAGTGACTTCACTTTCACTTTTCACTTTCATGCATTGGAGAAGGAAATGGCAACCCACTCCAGTATTCTTGCCTGGAGAATCCCAGGGATGGGGGAGCCTGGTGGGCTGCCGTCTATGGGGTCACACAGAGTCAGACACGACTGAAGCAACTTAGCTTAGCATGTGCCTTATGGAGAAGGCAATGTCAGCCCACTCCAGTTCTCTTGCCTGGAAAATCCCATGGGTGGAGGAGCCTGGTAGGCTGCAGTCCATGGGGTCGCACAGAGTCGGACACAACTGAACCGACTTAGCAGCAACAGCAGCAGCAGCAGCGTGAGCCTTAAGGAAGGCATAGCAACCCATTCCTGTATTCTTGCCTGGAGACTCCCATGGACAGAGGAGCCTGGTGGGCCACAGTCCATTGGGTTGCTAAGATTCATACACGACTATAGCAACTTAGCATGCACACATGCATGTGCCTTAAAGGGGCTTCCCAGGTGACCCTAGAGGTAAAGAACCCACCTGCCAATGCAGGAAATGTAAGAGATGCTGGTTCAGTCCCCGGGTTAGGAAGATCCCCTGAAGGATGACATGGCAACCCACTCCAGTATTCTTGCCTGGGAAATTTCATGGACAGAGGAGCCGGGCCAACTATAGTCCATAGGGTCCCAAAGAGCTGAACATGACGAAGTGACTTAGCATGCACGTACATGTGCCTTAAAAAAAGAGGATCTTGTGGAAGATGGTCTTCTCAGGAACCTGCCCTGCAGTCCGCATCTTTCATGAAATAGCTAGACTAGCTCTCAGTGGCATCATTAGCATGACAAAGCAGGTTTGTGGACTGTCTTTGGGCTTCAGCACTGTTGAAGTAGGTAGCATTGCCTCTGCTCGGTCACCCAGTAAAGTGGGAGCCATGCCCAGGCTTTCTGTCTCTGAGCCTGGAAAGGCCTTTCCTGGTAGTAACAGAAGGTCTGTTCATTCACAGAGAAATAAATCGGCTCTTCCTGTATGAAGACAGAGTGTTCCCAACCAGGATGGAAGCAGGCAGTGAGGACAGTGTATTGCCATCTGTATGCCAGTTTATAACATAATTCCCAGCATTCTTTCTTATTCCTTTTCGAATAGTTTTAAAGAATGTTTCCCCCTGGAGATGCAGGAAGATTCCTTGCTGTGTACTAGGAACCTGGGAACATTAACAAAGCGAAGCATTTTCAGGTAACCTCTGACTCTATTACCTTTTGTTCTTTCTTGCTCTGAACTGCAGAGTTTGAGAGAACAGAGCAGATGTGAATTTGCTTGTGCTTTCCTGCATTAAACACATTTGTGGGAAAAACGTGGTTGTAAAATGATGAGGCTAGATTCTTTGTTATAACATTCTCCTGCCAAAGTGTAGACAACTATCGACTTCCTGGCAGCATAATTATTAGCTTCTGTACAAACGAGCTGTGAAGAACCTTTCTTTTTTCCCCCTCCTTCCTTCCAGTTATTCCCCCTAACCCCCACCAAGGGCTTCCCTAGTGGCTCAGTGGGAAAGACCCTGCCTACAGATGCAGGAGACGCAGGTTCGATCCCTGGGTCAGGAAGAGCCCCCGGAGGAGAAAATGGCAACCCACTCCAGTACTCTTGGCTAGGAAATTCCATGGACAGAGGAGCCTGGCAAGCTACAGTCCATGGGGTCGCAAAGAGTTGGATACGACTGGGCCACTAAACAATGACCAATAACAACCCCCACCAAGGACCATTTCAGAAAAAAAAAAAAAAAGTTTGATGGTGCTATTTTGCTCATTCAGATTTTAAGAGGAGCTTTATTGGGTCTCATGGGAAGGAGGGAAGTATATTCTTATGATTTTTTTTAATAAGAACACATCAGTGAAATATTTGAGCTTTTTTTTTTTAGTCACTGAACTATTCATACCTAGCTATGTATGAAAAATAGTCAAAGGAAGTCACTGCCTCTTACTTGGAAAGGGAAGGTTGAAGCGCACGGATTATTCATCGTGGGTTCCGGTGCCCCAGGGACGATTTGGAGCCTGCAGATGGAACTTGAGGGGCTCAGCGGGGAGAATCCACCTTTATCCCTGACTGACGAGGTCTGCCTCCTCTGATTTCTATTGAGTGGCCCCACTGTTGACTTTTAGTGACAGTGCATTGTGTAGAAATAGTTCCACCTGTGATCTCAGTGCAGAAAAGCACACCTCTTAGAGAACCCTCTAGAACACTTCAGGGCAATAAGAGCTCTGGCCTTTGACATTAAACAAACAACACTAAACAAACCCCTTCCTGAGTGGGTGTGACTTTGGAGTTCCTTCTGGGTTCTTCGAATTAACTAACCTGAGCCAAGTTCTCAAAATGTGGATGTCCCCCAAGCCCCTTCAACAGGTTTCATTGTTTGGTTTACTACACTCATCACCAGTACAAGTAATTCACTTGATTTTGTGGTTAAAAAGCACGTAACAGGAATTGCCCTCTTAATAAAATTTTAGGTGTACGGTATTTTTATTATGACCACAATATTGTACAGCAGGCCTCTAGCAGTTTTTCATCTTGCATAACTGAAACGTATACCCATAGAATAACATCGGCCCACTTCCTCTACCCTTCAGACCCTGGGAATCACGGTTCTATTCTCTGCTTTTTGGGGTTTGGTGATGTTGGATTCCTTGTGGAAAACGGTATGGAGGTCCCTCAGGAAATTAAAACTGGAACCACCCTCTGGCCCAGTAATCCCACTTTGGGGTACAAGTAGTTTAACATATTTAATGTTAGCCCTCTGAAAACAGCATGTTCACGTTCCATGGATTTGGAATGACCTCTGGCAAAGCTGACAGGTTCATTTGCAGGGGGTTAGGAAGTTTCATGGCTCAGACTATAAGCAGTCAAATACCTTTAAAATAATTTTATGAGGGATTTCTCTTAACGGAAAGGGTAAGCATTGTTTCATCAAGAAGATGTTAAAACTCCAAATTAGAGAGTACGGAATGAAGGAACAGTGGTCATGGCACGGGTCCTCATGCAGGAGAAATGAATCAGATATCAAACGTTCTGACTTTATGTTTTCTGTGCCATTCAGGGATGATCTCAGCTGGCCTTCTGTGGGTTTATAGGGGATGTCACGAGTTTATATCCATATATGTGAAAAGTCATTCACTATGGGTTTGTTATTACGAGTGAATGACCCTCAGCTTGATCTCCCCATGGAATGAGTGCTATATTCCTCTCTCAGCTTGAAAAAATTGTTTAAAAATAAAAGCATACTCCCTGCCTTCTCTTCTTTTGAAGAGACGAAGGTATGAGTCCCATTTGTGAGAGTAAAGAGAAAAGGCATTTTGGTTTCCCCTCTCAGACCACTTCCCACAGTTAAAAATGGATTATGTATGGACCTTCCCCTAAACACCTGTGTTGCCACAATCACATTCTTTTTTTTTTTTTAAACATTCATCCCTTTCACATCTCTGCTTCTTGTGGGTATTGTTTCAGGAAGAGAGAGTTAACTTTTACTGGTGCTTTCCATTTGTAAGTTTTCTCTTTAATTTCCTTAGAGTCATTTTCAGAGTCATAAATTACTCTGCGACCCTTTCCTGTTCATCCACCAGTCTCTGTTTAGAACATGCATCTTCTCCGTAGTGCACAGCTGTCTCTGGTCTGAGTTCTTTTCCACCCCTGCTGCTCACTAGCTGTGTGGCTTTGGACAAGTGACTCCATCTTCCTGGGTCACTGTTTTCTCATCTCTGAACTCTCTGGGTGTTGGGCTAGAAAGGCGATGTCTAGACTTAGACATCCCTTTGAAGTCTGAAAATTGTTGTCATGCTGTGAAACCAGGTGTTCATTAGAGCTGGGGATGTGAGCCTAGCACCAAGGACACAGCTTCACAAGATCTTTATTTCGACAACTGGACCGCGTGGGTAAGTTCTCCAAAGAAAAGCTTAGAAAGAGGGAACAGTGGATGGATTTCTGGAAGAATTCAGTCAACTCTTCATGTGTTAGATGGCGTTTTTGTCACCCTCACTTGGAGCAGGTAGTCTGCATCTTATGTTTCCAGTCATTTTAGAAATGTAGCACTCATAGTCAACTCTGGAGGCATCTAAATCAAAATGGGTGGACGGGGAAATCCGTCAGAAGTGTTAGAGAGCGTTTGAAACACCTCTGCTGAATTGAGAAGGTGCTCACAGGATGCTATATCATCAGTATCCACCTGGAGATGGATTACTTCTTCTCCAGCCCTAGAGGGGCCATCTCTTGAGTGGTCAGAATGGAAATTGAAGTGATCGTTAATAATTTTTGACTTGAATCAACATAGACTCATCTGTTTTCCTTAAAACCTCATTGAAAGGCTGTAGCTTACTTTTATTTGAAGAGGAAGGAGGCAGATAGAGGGGGAAGTGGAGGATAATAATTCATTGTCCTTGTTAAGTATTGCTGCTGCTGCTAAGTCACTTCAGGCGTGTCCAACTCTGTGCGACCCCATGGACTGCAGACACCCAGGTTCCTCCGTCCATGGGATTTTCCAGGCAAGAGTACTGGAGTGGGTTGCCATTGCCTTCTCCTGTTGTTAAGTATTTTATTCAAATATCATTTCCATGAATTCTGTATTACTCAGTGAAAGTGAAAGGAAAGTTTTGTGTCCTGGAGAGTCACTTTAGTATTTGGGAAATTATTGGGCAGAATTTGATTTGTAGACAAGCCTGTCTAAAAGTAGATCTTATCAAGGGATACAATGAAGTTTGATTAATTCCTTGGTCTTGAGCACAGCATGACTGCTGCTGCTGCTGCTAAGTCTGCTAGCAGACCTTAAGTGAAAGCTTAGATAGTTTCTGGATGCAGTTGGTTTGACATTTCTTTGGGATTGGAGGTGTGATTAAATCCACACAGAGTTTAACTTTGTTTTGAAATGGAAAGCAACATGGCAGAGTGGGAAAAGTGTGGTCTCCGGCTCTAAATTGAAGAAATAATGACCAGACGTCTCTTTGTAGGATTAATATCGTATTTATCGCATAAGAGAACTGCTGTGAGAATTAAAGCGTTAATATTTGTAACAGCTCAAAGAGTGTTATTCTCCTTTCATAGGGAAAGAAGCATAGGTAAAAGTCTGTGGACCAGAAATCTAGCACTTAGATATTTTGATTTTGTATTTGCTAATCCGTTTGCTTGAGACCTTGCTCTCCAGGGTTGCAGGAGAAGGGTAAATCACAGATCCTGTTGGTACTGCTGGAAATTAATGTCATGAACCTCAAGCGGGGTGTTAGAGCTCTGCCTTGCTCAGGTGTTTCCTGGGTCACCTTGTTCTACTTTGCATACTGACTATTTCAAATGTTTTCCACTCTCAAAACCCTCTTATCCTCCTTCCTCACCTGCCCCATCTCATGCTGTTCCTTCTGTTTCAACCAGTGACCCTGACTCTTGTATCATAGACAAAATGGAAGCTATCACATGGCAACTTCTCCATTTTCCTGGTGTACAAACATGAAAACGTCTGCCTAAACCTGTTCATTTTTTCCATCCCTCTAGTTCAATAGCCTGTCTTCCAGCTCAAACAAATCTCCTATCTTTGCTCTTCATGCCACCCTGTTCTACCTTCTTGGGAAACATATTATGTCTGATCTCTCTTCTCCCTGGTGTTTCAGACAGTACAGAATCTGCCTGCAATGCAGGAGAGCCAAGTTCGATCCCTGGGTCAGGAAGATCCCCTGGAGACAGGAATGGCAACCCACTTCAGTATTCTTGCCTGGGAAATCCCATGAACAGAGGACCCTGGCAGGCTACCGTCTGTGGGTTCACAAAGAATTGAACATGACTAAGTGACTGACACTTTCTTTTTCTCTGTAGCCAACATCTTCCTCTGTACCAGAATCTTTTTGTAGGTGTTGAATTACACTCACTTCATAGCTCATAGGGCTTCCCTGGTGGCTCAGACGGTAAAGCATCTGCCTGCAATGCGGGAGACCCAGGTTCGATTCCTGGGTTGGGAAGATCCACTGGAGAAGGAAATGGCAACCCACTCCAGTACTCTTGCCTGGAAAAATCCCATGGATGGAGGAGCCTGATAGTCTACAGTCCATGGGGTCGCAAAGAGTTGGACACGACTGAGCGACTTTACTTCGCTTCATAGCTCAAAATCTTTCCCGTGAAACTCCCCATCTTGTCCACCCTTCCACCTCTGTATACTCCATTCTTTATACTCCGTATTCACCTACTGACTCCCAAACAAACCTCATTGCTTCCATGAGTCAGCATTTCTTAAAGCTGCCAGTGACCCTTATAAAGTTAAAGCCAGTGGTGACTTTTCTGCCATTCCACTTGAGTATCTCAAAGACCCTTATAACTCAGCACACCCAAAACTGAACTCCAGACCTTCTCCCCCAAAACCTGCTTTTCTCCCTTACTTGTTCTTACTGTGTGGCTCCAGTGCCCCTTATTTTTCTCTTGTTGAAAATACATTATCATGTTCCTTTTAGTTTAACCTTCTATATATATCTTGGATCCATCCACTTTTCCCCATCCCTGTATCCTTCTTATTGTCTCATCCTCTCCATCCTAGGTTTTCACAGTGTCCCCCCATCTAGTCTCCATGAAGTATCCCCTCTGTTCTCAGCAGTGGAGCCAAAGTGATGTTTCTGGAATACATGTTTCATCATGATACCCTCTTGCTTAAGACATAATGGCTTCTCGCTGCTCTTAGGATAAAGGAATCTGCTGTTGCCTTTGCTTTGGATGCCCTTTTCCCTTCTTGCTTCTGTCAGTTGATTCTTTGCAGATATCACTTCAAATAAGACTTTGCTGAGCCTTTCTGGACTCACCAGACTAAACTTGGTTATCACTGACTTGATCACTGGGGTGGTTTCACATTTTGGTGATGATTGGATGTCTTTAGACAGACATGATGCTCTGAGGTGGATTTAAGTATCTTTGGCTCATCGCTGAATCTCCACGAAAGAATAACTAAATGTCTGAATAATATAGATCACGAAAGCTGCACACATCTTAAGGACAAAGACAGAAGAAAGAGAACACAGGCATCTGCTTAGGATTTCACTAAAATGGGGTAAAATTGTCCTTTTGCAGTAGAGACATTTCACTGACCGCCACAAGTTCATGTCACCCTTTGCTGATACAGAGTGATTGCTCAGAGGGGGTGTTGCTTTGCCAGATGTTCCATTTCTTAGTCCCTTTTCATTCAGCTGTGGTCATGTGATGAGCTCTTGCAATGAGATATGAGTGGAAGTTATGAGTTTAATTTCCAAGAAACAGTTTTGTCTTTTGTCCCTGCTCCCAAGTGAAAAGACAGGAGTCTGAGGGCCTGGGGAATGGTGGAGCTGCTGGACGAAAGCAACATAAACCTTGATCTTACAAAGGAGAAAGATGCCAGTAACCAATGGCATCTGTATCCATCATTACATGAGCAAGAATCCGTCAACCATCGTGATGGTGGGGGATGCTATTCTGGCCCTCTACTTCTTTTTGTAAATAAAGTTTTATTGCAACACACAGCTTTGTCCACTTGTTTACCTATTGCCTATGGCTTGCTTTCATTGCAAGAGCAGAGTGGTTGTAATAGAGACTGTATCACCTTCAGTGATTAAGGCATTTATTATTTGGTCCTTTGTCAAAAAAGTTTGCTAATATCTGGTCTCTTGCATTAAGTGATTGTAATTTGGAGTTTAATTGTTGAGCAACCAGCATGCCCTTAACTAGTATATTTTTTTAAGCATAAATATTATGCTGCTGCTGCTGAGTCGCTTCAGTCGTGTCCGACTCTGTGCGACCCCATAGATGGCAGCCCACCAGGCTCCGCCGTCCCTGGGATTCTCCAGGCAAGAACACTGGAGTAGGTTGCCATTTCCTTCTCCAGTGCATGAAAGTGAAAAGTAAAAGTGAAGTTGCTCAGTCGTGTCTGACTCTTAGTGACCCCATGGACTGCAGCCTACCAGGCTCCTCTGACCATGGGATTTTCCAGGCAAGGGTACTGGAGTGGGGTGCCATCGCCTTCTATAGCTTTCCATTAATTGATGCATTCTTTTCACTACTAGTTCTTGATCGCCTCATGTGTTCTTGGTAATGGGGACACAAAGGTGAATAAGATGTGATTCCTGCTGTCAAGAAGCTTATAATTTTGATAGGAAGATAGAGGAATGAATTGGCAATTAAAATATGAACACAGTGGTGGAAAATACAAGGATACCTACTGACCCATGTAGGAGGGTTTCTTATCCCCAGCGTGGGAAAGGCACGTGCTGAGGTCAAGTCCTCTGAGATGGATATTCATGTGCTGGAAATATATTGTGGAGTGTTTTCAGGAGCAACATCTGTGGAGAAGGGAAGGAAGCAGGAATAGGCAGAGGGGGAAGTTGGGTGTTTTCACAACAATGGCTTCAACCAAGCGTGCAACGGAACTCTGAACCTTAGGTGGCCCTTTAGAGTTGGGACAGGGGACGTGACCTCTTCTTGCAAGGAGGTTCTCTTTAGCTGAGTACTGTTCCTGAAGAGAAGGTTGATGCCGTTTCTCTTAGCTGGGGAAGCGTTCTTCGGTCCTGAGGGGCCATCCAGGGGTGCACACAGAGGCCACCATCGACGGTTCCATGACAATCCTTGGGAGGCAATTAGGTCTAAGTTTATATCTCAGTGTTGAGTGGGAATTGTCACCTTGAAAAAGGAGAGAGCAGGAATGGCTAGTGGAGAGCACAGCAGGCAGAGGGAATAAAATGTTCAAATCACTAAAACAGAGAGAACATGGGAAGATTAGAATGAGTGACCAGCAAGTTTTCTGTGTGCGCTTTCTGCTTTTGAGTGATGCAGAAAGATGGGAAAACTACCAAGAGATAGCCCTCTAATTGATTTGAAGTTGTGCGATATAGTCATCCCTGGGTATCTGCAGTGAACCGGTTCTAGGACCCAACCCCTCTACCCCCAGCACTCCAAAATTCCTGGATGCCCAAATCACTTATGTAAAATGGTGTAGGATTTGCATATAATCCACACACATCCTCCCATAGACTTTAAATCATCTCTAGATCACTTCTAATACCTAATACAGTATAAATGCTAACACACCCAATGCAAGTGCTATGTAAATAGCTGCTGGTATGGCAAATTCAAGTTTCGCATTTTGGAATTTTCTGGATTTTTGTGTGTGTGTGTGTGTGTGGAGTATTTCTGATCCATTCGGTCTAATTCACAGATATGGAGCCCACAGATGCAGAGGGCTGACTGTACCTCTACATTCCAAGAAGCTCCAGGTTGTAATTAAATTTATCTTACATGTTTCAAACTAAATATCCTGTATACAGGGACAATTTAACTAAGCCTGCAGCATAGGAGAGCTTTATGAGATCTGTACTAGGGATGTGATATCTTTATTCTTGCATAGTTTGAGTTAATTATCTTGAGTCAGTGGTTTTTCATCCAAATCATGATTTCTCTATCTCCTGGAATTCTCCATTCTGTTCAGAAACCTATCTGGTACTTACCAAGCAGCCCTGATTGACTAGTGCAAACATGAATGGAATAGTCAACCCCTCCATCCCAAAGGAAAACAGATTTATAAACACAAACATACAGCAAATTTGAACAATTAAGCAGAGTAAATGGTAAGGTGATTGGCTCTACGGATCAAAACTAATAAATGTGGTTTGGTAACCTAGAACAAATGAGTGACTAACTCGAGAGCAGAAATATTCCTCAATATATGCCGTTGCAAATGCCCAGAAAGGATCTATATTTAAAGTCCCGCATTTAAAATGCCGTATACCTAAACATATCAGCCTACCAGATTTTTGGAGTTGATAAGTAGTGAATCTCTTTGTAAACTTGTGATCATCATTTTCTGTCTTTTTGTTTCGTTATTGTATTACTAGTTCATGATATTCAATTAAGATAGAGATTGAAATTTTGGGATTATGTATACATTAGCATTTTTTTTTCTTAACAGAATGTTTAATACTATGAAATAAACATATGGAAATTTAAACATGTTGACTGTGTGTTATTCATAAGTATAATAAGCTAAATGTAAGTGCAAAGCACAAAAATGAAAACAAATATCCTCTAACTGTTCACTCATCTTAGGACCAGAATATTAGAAATTCAGGCTTCTTCCCAGTTCCACCCTGATCTCTATCCCTTCTCCCCAAAGTAGACATGACTCTTAACATTTATCATTTTTTTGTTAGTATTTACCCAATTAATACTTTTTCTCATCTTGAGTATAGGAAAAATAATGTACTAAATTTAGTCTTCTACAGAATTTAAAAAAGTTCAGCCTCACATATCTGAGATTCATCAGTGCTTTTGCACATTTAATTCATTCTGACTCCTGTGTAGTATCCTGTGTGAGAAAAACACAATTTATCCATTTTATTTTTTTACATTTCTCAAAAATTTTTATTGAAATACAGTTGATTTACAATATTGTGTTAGCTTCAGGTGTACAGCACAGCTATTCAGTTGTATATCTATAAATATAATATATATATATATTCTTTTTCAGGTTCTCTTCTCTTACAGGTTATTACAAAATATTGCATATAGTTCCCTGTGCTATACAGTAGGTCCTTGTTGGTTATCTATTTTATATATAGTAGTGCATTAGTCTTCTAATTTCTCCCTCCCTCTCCCCCTTTCTCTTTGGTTACTATACGTTTGTTTTCTATGTCTGTTGAGTCTTTCTGTTTTGGAATTAAGTTCATTTGTATCTTTTTTTTTAGATTCTACATTTAAGTGATATCAGGGTATTTATCTTTGTCTGGCTTACTTCGCTTTAGTATGACAATCTCGAGGCCCATCCATGTTGCTGCAAAGGGCATTACTTCATTCTTTTTTATGGTTGAGTGATATCCCATTTTCTTGTCGCTTGACATTTTTTCCACTTCTGTTTCGGTAACAGATCGTGGTGCTCTGAACAGCTTTTATAGGTCTCCAGAAACATATGCATGAAAGTTTCTTTTTGATACCTATTTATATCTTGAAGTAGAACTGCTGAGTTGATGGGTATGCAGAGGTCTAACTTTACAGGAAAATGAAAGTTGTTTTCCAAAATAGTGGTACCAATTCAATTTCCATAAGCAAGATACAAGAGTTCCTGTTGCTCCCCAGACTTGCCAATGCCTGGTGCCAGGAGAGTTCTTGAGTGGACTCTGGAACCAAAGTCCAGGTTCACAATTCTGCTCTGTCGTTGACGAGCTGTTTGATTTTGGACAAAGTCTTTAACTTCTTACCTCTGCTGCTTTCGCTGCAAAATGGGTATGATAGTCTAAGGGTTCTATGAGAATTAAATGAATGAATATATATATAGCACTTAGAACAGTATCTGAGTACATAGCAATACTGTAGAAGTAATTTCTATTTTATGATTTTCTTAATTTTCTTAATATAAAATATTTCTTAATTTTAAAAAACAAAAAAATTTCTTATTTTCTTAAGAAAAATCAATTCTTAATTTATTATATTATTTTTTAAAATTTTACATCTGATAGATGTAAAATGTCTCATTGTGGCCTAATTTCTATTGCCCTGTTTACTAATGTGGTTATTTATTGACCTTTCTTCTTTTATATCTATTATATCTTTTGGTCATTTCATTACTGGATTATTCATCTTTTTCTTTTGTGGTTTGGAGTTCTGAATTAAAAAAAAAAACCTGTTGATTCTACTTTTTTCTTTGCAAAATATTTATTCAAGTTTGTAGCTTATCTTTGTAACTTTTAAAATATAATCTTTATTTCTTTTTGTGGTTACTGATTGTTTAAAAAATTTGGGCATCATATTTAAGAAATGTTCCCAATTCTGAATCATAAAGATTTTTTTTTCTATCTGTTCTTCTAATACAATTAAAATTTGCCTTTTTCAGTTAAGTTTGTAATCTAACAGGAATTTGTGTTAGTGGTTAATGGGAGGTGAGGGATACATTTCACATTTTATGTATGCACACATAATTATCTAAGCATCATTGACTGAATTATGCTTTTTATAAATAACCTTTTCTCTAGTGAACAACAGGGATATCTGGTCCATTTAACGTTTTTGTATGTGCACTTACCTGCTTTTGAGCTTTCTATTCTGTTTCATTGATCGGTTTGTCTATCTTCACAACAGCATCAGTGTCTTAATTGCTACTATTTGATAATATATTTTGGTATTAGATATAAAAAGAGCTCCCCCCTCTCCTTCTTTAGTCTTTAACAGTGTCTAGGGTATTCTCAGGAGAAGGCAATGGCACCCCACTCCAGTACTCTTGCCTGGAAAATCCCATGGACGGAGGAGCCTGGTGGGCTGCAGTCCATGGGGTCGCTGAGAGTCAGACACGACTGAGCGACTTCACTTTCATTTTTCACTTTCATGCATTGGAGAAGGAAACGGCAACCCATGCTAGTGTTCTTGCCTGGAGAATCCACTCCAGTGTTCTTGCCCGGAGAATCCCAGGGACGGGGGAGCCTGGTGGGCTGCCGTCTCTGGGGTCGCACAGAGTCGGACACGACTGAAGCGACTCAGCAGCAGCAGCAGCCGCAGGGCATTCTCAATTCTTTGCTTCTTCTTATACATTTTAGAAACAACTTGTCAAATTCCTTGAAGAAAATTACCTTTGAATTTTGTTGCAAATCACATCGAAACTAATGATGAATATAGAAAAAAAATGCTACAAATTAATATCTCACTGATATTCCTATCCATGTGCTTATGTTTGTTTAAGTCTTCTGTAGTGTGTATTTCAAGAAATTTTAATTTTAATTTTTATTTTCTGTAAAGGTCTTGCAGTTGTTTGGTTGGGCTTATTCCTTAGTGTGAGATTTTGTATTTACCTTTGGGTAGAAATACAATGGAGGAGGAAATGGCAACCCACTCCAGTATTCTTGCCTAGAGAATCCTGTGGACAGAGGAACCTGGTGGGCTGCTGGCTATGGGGTTGCACAGAGTCGGACACGACTGAAGCGACTTAGCAGCAGCAGCAGCAGAAATGCAATGGATTCTAGATATTGAATATATATTCTGCCGCTTTGTTAAATTCTTTTACTAATCCTATCCCATCTTAATCGTATATATTTTTGTTTTGTTTTCCATATAGACAGTCATGATCCAATAAGGACAATTTTGGGTTTCTTTTTAAAAAATTATTAATTCATTCATTCATTTTCGGCTGTTCTGGGTCTTTGTTCCTGTATGGGTTTTCCTCTGGCTGCAGAGAGCGGGAGCTGCTCTCTAGCTGTGGTGTGTAGGCATCTCAGTGCAGTGGCTTCTGGTTGTGGGGCGCAAGCTCCAGGCCTGGGCTTCAGCAAGCGGGGCTCTCGGCCTCTAGAGCACAGACTCGGAAGTTGCGGTCCACTGGCTTAGTTGCTCTGCAGCGCGTGGGGTCTTCCCAGATCAGGAATCGCTCCCACCATGCCTTTTGCACTGGCAGGCAAATTCTTTACCCCTGAGCCACTAGGGAAGCCTGACAATTTTGTTTTATGCAATGCAATTCTTGCCTTCCAGTTCTTTTTTTGGCATCATGTGCTGGCATGGATTTTCAGTATTGATTACTATGTAATTTCCTTCATAACATTCTTCTCATCTTGCTTTTATTTCTGAAAGAGGTACTAGCCTTGTTGAACTGCTAGCAGTGACTGCTCACTCATTTTCTGCTCTCTGAAGAGTTTCCGTGTCCGGCAATCCACTCGTGGAAAATCTGTTAGCACTCACCTACCATTTATCTAACCCTGGTGGGGTTTGCTTTGTTTTGTCTTATGGGACTCTTTCAAATGACTGACTCATCTTTCCTCAACTGACAATTCTGCCTTCTTATTTCTTCTCGAGTCACTCTTGGAAAATTATATTTCTACCATTTTGTGTTGTCCATTTGTCTCTCTTTTCTGTTCTTTCTTCTCTGCTCTTATTTATTACTATTTGAATTCTTTGTTTTCCAAGTTCCCTAGTGGCCCACAGGTTAAGGCTTGGCTTTATCACCACTGTGGCCTGGGTTCACTCCCTGGTCAGGGAGCTAGAGCCCACAAACTGCATGGCCAAAAAAAAAGTAGACTCTATGCAGGTATAAAATCTCTTAAAAAGGTATACACACATGAATTGCCCATTTTCCTTATCCATTGTTTTTAAAATGGAAATAAATAGAATATAAAACTTAGAATGCACAATAGTTACATAAGATTACGTATTATTGTGAACATTTTTGTTTCAGCAATTGACACATAGGTTTTTCTTCGTTTGTTTATTTGGTTTTGCAGTCTAAGATGTTTGGAAGATGTCGCTTTAGGGAAAGTCTTTGGTAGTGAACCATTTCAGTTTTTGTTGATTTAAAGGTACCTTCATTTTACTTTTGTTTTTGATAGTTCTGCGGCCAAATTCCAGGAGGTTAGTCGGTTTCTCTTAGCAGTCTGAAGTTCTTCTTGCTCTGTGTCTGGCTTTCCTTGTTGTTGTGATGTTTATCGTCGCTGCTTTTAAGACCTTTTCTTTATCTTTGCTGTTTTGCAGTTTCACTCTGATGCATATATTTATGTTTTATTTAATTTTGCTGTTTTACGTTGAGCTTGGGGATTCACGTCTTTTGTCATTTGAAATATTCTCAACCATTCTTGCTTTGGGTGTTTCCTCTCCTCCGGTTTGTCTTTCCTTTTGTCCCTCTATTTAGATTTATATTAGACTTTTCCACCTTTCTCTGTTTTTCATAACTTCTCTTTCAAGATTTCTGCATTTTAGATAATTTCTTCAATATATCACCCCATTTACTAATTCACTCTTTGTGTCTAATACACTGTTTAACTCAATCACTGATATTTTAATTTAAAACCACTATGTTTTTCATTTATAAAATTCCATTTGATCCATTTGTACATTTGACCATTTTGTTTTAACAGTCTCTTGCCAATTTTTAAAATCTTCTGGTTCTTTAAAGATTTCATTCATAGATTTTCCACATTTTGTCTCATAATTCCAATATCTGATGACTCACCGTCTGATTCTGTATCTAAACCTAAAGCTGATTTTATTGTTTCTGTTGATGATCGCTGATGGTGGCTTGTTTTTGTGTGTTTGGCAATTAATGATTTTGAGCTCATGTTTGCTTGCTCATCCCAGCTGCATAAATTGGGGATACTTTCCTTCATAGAGAGTTTACATTCACTTTTGTTGGGAGACTGTGGGAAATTGGACTATTTTTGTTTTATTTGCATCCTCATAGAAATATGGAATCTTGGCTTAAGCTCTCCCACTCTGTAAAGGGCCAAAACTATTCTTCAGTTCCTAGAACTGCAGAAGGATTTGTTCTCAGAGCAATCTAGCTTTCTATTTCCACTTTTGGTGTCAGCTCATCATTATTCTTTAGTGACTTTGTCTCTCTAAGTGTGCTGAGCTGGGGCTGCCCTCCAGCTGCAGTACTAGGGCTTCCAGCTGCAGCGGCTTCTCTTACTGTGGAGCACAGGCCCCAGGGAACACAGGCCTCAGTGGCTGCGGCTCCCAGGCTCTTAGAGCTCAGTAGTTGCAGTGCACGGGTTTAGTTGGTTGGTTGGTTGGTTGCTTGCTAAGTTGCTTCAGTCGTGTCCGACTCTGTGTGACCCCATAGATGGCAGCCCACCAGGCTCCCCGTCCCTGGGATTCTCCAGGCAAGCACACTGGAGTGGGTTGCCATTTCCTCCTCCAATGCATGAAAATGAAAAGTGAAAGTGAAGTTGCTCAGTCATGTCTGACTCTTAGTGACCCTATGGACTGCAGCCTACCAGGCTCCTCTATCCATGGGATTTTCCAGGCAAGAGTACTGGAGTGGGCTGCCATTGCCTTCTCCGTTTAGTTGGTTAGAGGCATGTAGAATCTTCCCAGACCAGGGATCAAACTCATGTCTTTTGCACTGGCAGGCGAATTCTTTACCACTGAGCCACCAGGGAAGCCCCATTATAATTTTATTTGTTCAGAGAGTTCTCTTGTCTTTAAGCCCAGCAATACATTACAAAATATGTTTCTTAGAATTTATCTGGGATTTAGTTACAATGGATTAGGAGGAACTTTCCAAAAGTGTGGCCTCCCGTGCTGTTAGAAGCAGAAGTTTGACAGCTATATTTTGGTGATGTTGATAATAATTGTTCTGTTAGAAAGAGCAACAGCAATCTTATCCTATTTGTATGGCATCAATTAGTTTCACAACATCTCTGTTACAGGCAGACATTTTATAAAAATAGATGTTATTACCCAAGTTATTTAGAGTCTTTCTAATTCACATAAATGGTTAGAGTCAGAACCAGGGTGAAAGCCTAGATTTGACTTCTGATTTGTTGATTAGGAAAAAATATAACCTGCGTTGAAGTTTCTAGTCTTTTTCACTTCAGTTTTCCTGTAAACTAAATCATGATTCTGAGGGCTGAATAACAAGCCCCCAAGTTCATCAAGTCTCTGAATACCACAAGACTAGGAAATATTGCTCCAGAAGACTCCTAGAAAAGTGTGTTCACAAGTTTCTCCAGTAAGCTATTTTAGAACCTAATAATTCTTCCGTAATGACTTCCTTTCCTTCACTTGGGTTCTTCCTGAATTATATGTTTGAATTATATGTTCATTTCCTGTCCTTTTCTTCAACGCTGTCTATGTTACATTTCCTTTTTTCATGATAATCACCTCTGAACTTATTCAGTATCATTGAATATACATTGATTCCATGAAAAAAAATTGTGGTCCTAATACGTGCCTCGGTTTTCTCTTCTTTGGAATAAAGATATACTCAGTTTACATATTGCTACAGATATTGTTTGCCAACCTCATGAGCCATTTAGGTCATTCTTTTCTGTATATTCTTGAGTATTTCCACATTTCCTGTAAGAAGAAAGTCTTTTAGGTTGCTGAAGGGCAAGTTTTTCTTGACCATTGTTTTCTAATTTCAAGCCTAGAAAAGAACTGGAAATTACCCCAACCCCGAGCTGGCCATGCTTTCCTATACTAAGTGTCTAATTGATTAGGCCAGTTAATAGTTAATGGTTCTTTTCTAGTGCATTCATTTTAAAATTAACTAATTTGGCCGTATCAGATCTCAGTTGCAGCATGTGTGATCTTCTGCTTCAAGGCTCGGAGTCTCTATCAGTGCGGCTCAGTAGGTGCTACGCACAGGCTTAGTTGCTTCATGGTATGTGGGATCTTAGTTCCCTGCCTGGGGATTGAATGCAGGGACCTGTGTTCCCTGCATTGCAAGGCAGATTCTTAGCCACGGGACCATCAGGGAAGTTCCTGAGTGTAGTCTTGAAGAACTCTCTTCTCCGTTTTTTTTCTTCACTAGTGGAATAGATATTTTTAATTTGGGCTGATAAATCCAGTGGAAAGAAAGTCAGTGATTTCAATATCCACTAACATGTGTCTCTTTAAAGAAACAAAATAAACATGATCTATCAAATTTTGGCTTATGTGCTAATATTTTCCTTTGTAAATATGAAACTTGGCTTAGAAAACTACAGCAACAATAAAAATAGCAACAATAAAATCTCACTTAAACCCACCATAAGGACTAATTTGTCAAAAAAAAATATGTTTAGATTCAGAAAGAAAAAATCATCTGAGGACGTTTGCAACTTAACTTTCAAACTCTCCTCCTCATCACAATGTCTATTCTTGATGTACTTGTTAAACTCAAGTATACATTGTTTTATTTGCTATCTAGGTACAAGATAACCTGTGGAACTGAATCAGATCTTGTTTTCTGCCCTATATATCAGCTGAATGTAATATTATTGGAATCAACCCAACTGTTCATATATTTAAAAAAAAAAAACAAAACTGGAGCGTTTGTGCTTTGCTTACATTACTTTCATTGCTTCTTGCATTTCTAGACAGATTTTCAAATTTCCTCCCTGCCAGGCTGACCGGCATCACAATGGTTTTCATTGTCAAAAGTGTGCTGGGATGTCAGGCTACTCATGCTGGAAATTGAGCCTTTGGGGATCTGTTTCTGAAGACACGGGTGTTCTCCTAGAATCTATCCTGACCTCCACACTGCCTGCCCCAGATGTGTATATATCTGTGAGGCAGGTACCATATATATGTTATCAGGCAGGTCATTTGCCTACAAAGGTCTGTATAGTCAAAGCTATGGCTTTTCCAGTAGTAATGTATGGAGATGAGAGTTGGAACATAAAGAAAGCTGAGCACCGAAGAATTGATGTTTTTGAACTGTGGTGCTGGAGAAGACTCTTGAGAGTTCCCTGGACAGCAAGAAGACAAACCAGTCAATCCTAAAGGAAATCAGTCCTAAATAGTCATTGGAAGGACTGATGCTAAAGTTGAAGCTCCAATACTTTGGCCACCTGCTGGGAAGAGCCTACTCCTTGGAAAAGACCTTAATGCTGGGAAGATTGAAGATAAAAGCAGTAGGGGATAGCAGATACAATGGTTGGATGGCATCACCGACTCAATGGACATGAATTTGAGCAAACTCCAGCAGATAGTGGAGGAGGACAGGGAAGCCTGGCATGCTGCAATCCATGAGGTCACAAAGAGTCGGACACAACCTAGTGAACGACCAAGGAACAACAACAGGTCATTGGTTAAATGTCACTCTTGGTGGGATTCTTTGAAGGTCTGCATTTTGGAATAAGCAGTAGCTCCTTGTCACAGTTTTGGCGTCCCCAAGTGAAAAATAAAATAGAACCAAAGTCAGCCACTGTTTGAAACTGAGCTGGCAACCAGTTAGCTATCACTAAGTCAGTGAAGGATATAAAGAGGAAAAGGACAGAAACGAAAAAAATTGGGTCGATCGGAGGAGGCCATCTGGGAGAACAAGGAAGGTGATTCAAATCAATCTTATTTGAAAGCAAGAGTTTCCCTAGAGTTTTCAAACACCCTTCAGTTGGCTGGAGCAAATCAGCAGATGGTGTTTGTAAAAATAAATATGGCCTATGGAATGGAATTTAGATGGAGATACAGAATCTAGGAAGGCTTTATCTGAGATGTACTCTCTGAGGAAGTCTTGGGACACGGGTAGGATTTGGAAGATGAAGGCACAGGGCTGTGAAAGAAGGGGGCAAGGACATTCAAGGTAGAGCAATGGCTCGCGATTGAGACATCACGGAGCTGCTGGATAGTGAGTAGAGCAAGCATTTGGGTATAGCTAGAAAGTAGAATTCATGTCTGGCAGAGGTCAGAGATGGTGCTTAGCTCACAGGTAATGGGGACTGGGCTTGGTAGGTGGAGGGAGACCCTGAAAAGCTTTGATGGGCCAGAGAGATGGCCAGAACTTGGCTTCAGGAAGACTAGGATCACAGAGGTTTTGTTACACAGACTTGCTAGCTTTTGTAAAGACAAACTCCAAGCTTTCAAATACCATTAGAGACTCTTTTTAGCCTTGGACTGTAGAGACAAAGTCAGGATTGGGTTGATGAGACCTGTGTCAGTGGTAGGTGCTGGACCCTGGCTAAGAGGATCCTTCCTCGAGTGAGATCTGGTCTTTAATCTTGGAGGAGGGCATCTACTGAGGCTATTGTCAGCTCTTCTTAGAAAGATCAGAGAACCAGACTCCCCTGTTGCCCCTGTTTCTACATGACCTTTCTTAGTGTGGCTTTTTATTTTTTACTTTGGCTTGAATTCTGATCTTGGCTTGACTGTGTGTTTTTTCTCTTAAGGCGCGGACTCTCCTATCTTGGGTCCTGAAAGCCTTTGCTCACTTTTGGATCACAAGGTCTTTATCTCAGGGCCCCTTTTACGCAATGTGTGCTCAGTTCCTGTCTTACATGACTCTTTGCAACCCCAGGGACTGCAGCACGCCAGGCTTCCTTGTCCTCCACTATCTCTCAGAGTTTGCTCAAACTCATGTCCACTGATTCAGTGATTTCACTCAACCATCTCATCCTTTGTCACCCCTTTCTCCTACTGCCCTCTGTCTTTCCCAGCATCAGGAGTTGGCTCTTCACGTTAGGTGGTCAAGGTATTGGAGCTTCAGCATGAGTCCTTCCAGTTAATATTCAGGGTTGATTTCCTTTAGGATTGACTAGTTTGATCTCCTTGTTGTCCAAGGGACTCTCAAGAGTCTTCTCCAGTAGTTAGGGGCTATTTATTCACTTCTGAAGTTTGTGAGTGAGAAAATTGACAAATTACTTTCTACCCCTACAAATGCTTTAGTCTAAAATGAAAGACACTTTGAAGAAAGCGTTCTAGATTCTACGGATGAATCCTCAGCTTTTCTGTTGCCGCCTCTGGAAACCCAAGAATTCGGTGTTTACCTTAGAGAAGGATGATTAAAGTTCCGACTTAGATATAATCACTTTCTTCAAGATTTGTGTGTTGATACCTTACTCTTTGGGGTTTTCCTCAATGTTTCCATGTAAGTTATCTATCTGTCCCTCCTCCTCTGACCTCTATACACTGGAGAGAAGTAAAACTTCTTGTATTAGCATAACTTTAAAACCTGACAGGTAGTATTTAGACATTGATTTATGGCTACAATCCTACGTAAGTTTCCATCCCTGTCCACACATCTTAGAGACCCCAATGAGTGCCGTAGATGCACAATTTTTAATGAATGTGAACGTAACCATTAATGTAACATCACTGGTTTAATGCAGATCCTTTTGTTAAATGACAATATAATTACCAGTCACCGGCAAACCTCAAAAAGGTTGGAAGGTTGGATTCAGTTAAACACCCGAGAGCTGAGATGCTTATCTGAAGTTTACCCCTTGAGTTGAGCAAGTCCAGGCTGGAAAATGCTCAAGACCTATCTGATACTCGCGTTAGTAATTCTGTTTTTCTGTGTCTCTCTGTCAGCATTTCTATGTTCCATCCTTGACCTATTGATGACGCAAAATATAACACGAAAAAGATAAAAGTCATCTCCATCAAATCGAGCCGAATAAAATTTTCACAAGATGCTGAGAACAGCTAAACATCCTAAATTGCATGAGAAATGCTACCTTCTTAGAATGCTAGGAAATATTTTGCCTATCTCCTTCTCCTTGACTCTTATTTAAAGGGTTTATTGCTACAGAATTTTCTAGTAGTTTTCCCTGACATCAGATTGGGGGTGGGGGGAATTGCTCAAGATGACTCAGATGAATCATATTTGAAAACAAGTCTTTTTTTCTTTTCCCTAGAAAAAGCATTAATGTGTAAACCCTTTCAGTATGCTGGGGCAAGCTGGCAGGTTGTGTACTTTAAAAAAATAATTAAAACACTTTCAGCACCACGTGTTTTGTGTTTAGCTTAGGAAGCCATTGCATTGGTGGTGGTTTTCCTAGTTTTACATTCCTCTAAATAAACTTCTTTGTCCTTTTCTTGTCTTTCGTGTCATAAAAAGATTTTGTGAAGAGGAAGAACTTCAGTTTCTTGGATACCTGGAAAACTGACAGAAAAATGTCCTTTGTCAATGGCTGCAGTTTGGTGATTTTTACTTCCTGTATGAAATCAAGACTTTGGGGACTGTAATCAGCCTTGAATCTCTAGGGGCCATGCATTGCTTGATCCTCTGCATGCCAGTCATGGTCTTGTAGTGAAAATACTGCATCTTGAGGTCCTAGTATAAAGGAAGTTAAAATTAAAAGAAGATCAACTTAGGAATGTTGCCATTATTTCTGAGAAGTTTTAGCCTCCATTGAATTCCAGTCTTCCTGAGTTGGAGAAGTGTCTCAGCCCATCTTGTGAAGCAAGTTTTTGAGCATCCAAGTGTGTTAATTTCTCTTCTCATGTAAAAGGATGAAGCTGAATATGTTTGATTCATTTTCACAAGTATACTTGGAATAGCCTCCATGTGCTTACATTGTGTGAGTAACAAGGGTAGCAGGGGAGGAGGAGAGGAACAAGAAGATCATCAACCCATTGATGCAATAAATCAGGTAACACCACATTTTCTGGAGTAACATGATTATTACAAGAGCCAACCACACAAGCCAGGTTATTGTATTCCTTTACTGAGTTTTCACTCTGGGAAGCTTCACATTGCCTTTATTTTGAGCCACATTTGAAAAGCTTTTTGAGAGGCATGTCAATACTGATATAATTTTAAAAAGCAATCGGTGACCGCCGAAATGAAAATGTTGGCATGAACTTGGAACCCATGTGTAATTTTGACCTCGGTAGAAAAGAATAAATACATGTATATATATAGCTGAATCACTTTGCTGTGCACTTGAAACTAACACAACATTGTTCATCAATTACACACCAAGAGAAAATTAAAATAAAAAATAAAATAAATACATAATCAATAAGATAAAGTCAAATAAAAAAGGTTTAGAGGAAATTCTTAGATAAACACAGGTTTTAAATTCAGAATATTATAATATACCTATTCTAATAATGACTCCAAAAAGAAAGCAACATGTGGGATTTGTGTCTTGAATATCAATAACAAGCCATTAAAAAAAAAAAAATCCCAAACAGGTTTTAATCCCCTAACATAGGGTCTGGCACATAATATTATTATTGCTAAAGCTTTATCTACTTATTCCCACCATACTATTGCTTGATTTCTAGTAACCTGAGCCCCATTTTGTTCCTAGAGATTTTCCTGGGCTAGGCCATGCTGGCCTCTCTCTGTCCTTAGAGACAGCGGATTCCTGCCTTGCATGACATTAGGGTGACACTGACTAGAGAGTTTGGCTTTTGCATCTTGCAGCCAAAGTTCATCAAGTCATCAAAGATATCTTAATTGGTTATGTGTATCAACAAGAGTCACTCACAGTATTTCCAGAATGTTGGCTTACATAATCCACTGGGTACATGGCATCTTTTTTAACAAGAAGACAACAGATTCCTTTAGATCTCTACCACTTTCAGCCAGATTAGTTAATGGGATCCTCTCCACCAAAGACAGGACAAGCCAGAAGCCATCGTCCATCTGGAGCTTGTTCGCACTATGGTGATGTCTGAGCGTCGCTCTTTTGGGTGAGGTGGTAAATGAGGGGAAGGTAAGTCTGGTTCCTTTTCTGGTTGAGCATCTTTGTTTTCTGTGGCAGGGTTTAAAAGCGTATTCAGTCATGCACCCAAGGAGGGTTTTTCCATCACTTAAAAAGAGCTCATTAGACACTGCAAATTGACACAGTACAAACAACATTGAGAGGGTCTGGGTTCCCACATAAATTAGCTCGGTTTGTGCAAGATGAAAAATGCTTTGGCCCCAACTGCCAGCCCTACAAACACAGCCAAGCTTGGAGAAAAAACAAGGTGTGCCACTGTGTCTCTTACATCACCAGCAGTCATAAAAGTGCTGTAATTAAAACGTAGCTGACAATTTGCTTAATGATGTGCAAGGCAGAGAACCCAAGGGGGGCTCCCACATGGGGTTGGCTGCGGCCTCTGCCTTTTCAGTGGGAGCAGTAGCTGGCATCTCCTTCACTTGAGAACATGGTGACTAATCTGAGAAGCCGGTGGGGTGATGGGGGAGCCAGGCCAGCTGTTTTAAATCATCAAGACCATTTTCACAATAATGAGTTTGTGTGAGTGAGAAGATACTTAAGGTGTTCTGGAACCATCCGTTTATAATGAGCTAGGTCGCACTGAAGAAAATTACCCTATTCCCCACAATATCACTTAGCCCAATTAACAACTTAATTAGTTCATAATAATAATATGAGGTAGGACTTCTAATTCTGTCTTCTCACTTCAGAATGACTATTATTATATAAGAAAATAATCTTTTAAAGTTTGTGAGCCACGAAGCCTCAATAAGAACTGACGCAATGCTCTGAGTCTGGATCTCTGGATAAACTCTTTGACCCCTTTTCTTCCACAGACTCACCTTTGACCTTCAGCCAGTCCCTTGACCCCATCTTTTTTTTTTTTTTTCATCTGTAAAATTAGAAAGCCAATTGCATGTACAGATGATTTAAATTTCATTCCCAATAAGCACTATATGCTTGAAAAATTTAGAAACATTCTAGATAGATTTAGGATGTATCTAGACGGTTAATGATTGGAATACACGATGGTACTCAATGTTTCTTGAATTTTTTAAAAATAATTTAAAGACAGATTTGCCTAAGTATGCTTATGCTAAAAAAATTGAACTACCAGAAGACATTTTCCTAATACAAACTGTTAAACATTTAAGCTAAGAAGTTTATATCCATGCCATTTCTAAATGCCAGCCTACCATTAATTCATAGACAAACCCTCTGTCTATATCTTTATAAATTTTCAAGTTGAATTACTTCTAATAATTCTTTTCTCTAGTTGACTAGCCAGAAAGTAAGGGAAAAGGGGAACTTTAATGTAAACAATGCCTCTTCCACCATATGAGGGAAGGTTTAAAAGTTAAAATCAATACTTAATAATATGAAGAGACAAATAGGCAATTCTCAGAATCTGGCATTCATTCTTTTCCTTCCTCTGCCTCAAACTTCCAAATTATTTTATTCGTTTATCAAAATAAACTTCTTTTATTTGGAGTCAAAACTACTGGAGTGCTTTTTTTGGTTTTGTTAGTATGGATTTCTTAGGAGTGTTCATTTGACTTCAAAAGCTCACGAACTGCTTTGTTCAGGCGGCTCTTGGGATATTACACCTTGAACCATACCCTGTACTGAGCTTCCACTGTAAAATATGATGCCAAAGTAATCAACCTGCTTCTACTCTCCTCTATTAAGTGGCGAAATAAAATGGAGTTTTGTTCAATCCAAGAGCTAGAGTCATATCTGCTGAGATTCAAAACAGCTTTATGTGTGAAGATCAAAAGAACATTGTTGGGACTTTGTTCCACATCTTGAAAATAGTGGTAAATGGTATGCTTTGTTCTTGTCACCAAGTCATGTCCAACGCTTTTGCAACCCCACGGACTGTAGCCCACCAGGCTCTTCTGTCCATGGGATTTTGCAGGCAAGAATACTGGAGTGGGTTGCCATTTCCTTCTCCAGGGCATCTTTGACGACCTAGGGATTGAATCCGTGTTTTGTGCATCGGCAGGTGGGTTCTTTACCACTGAGCCACCAGGGAAGCCCAAAAATGGCATGTCTAAGGGCAAAACTATGCCCAGTCCCAGAAGACCAGAAACGGCCCACATTCTGTTTCCTTATGTAATACCATGGGATCTTAATAAAACAGCCACTCCAGTGCTTTTATGTATTTATTTTGCTTCTGCCTTGTGGTCCAACAGTCTACTTACTAAGTCATTTGATTTCCCAGCTGCACTGCTAGAAATAAATGGATGAAGAAGAAAACTTTTCTTGGCAAGGTATTTGATGTGTTGTCTTCTCTAAGGCCCTTCCTGATGTAGTTACTGAGAAATGGCATTAGCAGAGCCAGTCTCAGAGCGAGATGCTCTCCTTACCAGCACTCCAGTGCCCAGGCACCTAATATTTAATTTAAGTGGAAGATCATAAAAGAAGCATAGACCATTGGCTTGCAGGGACGGTGGGACCGCATTTGTTACTATTATGATTATTGAAAGGAGAGAACTTTGAGAGGTTAATAGAAACCAATTGATTTTTTTTCTTTTTTCTCATATAGCTAATAAATGTAAGCCATAGATCTGGGTTTTGTCATTTGTGGGGGATTTACTGATAAAATAAAGGACCCCGGAAATAAAATATGTGGGTTCTCCACCTAGGTATTCCTTTAAAGGAGGAAAATCAGATTTATGAATCTAGGGTCAATTTCTACTCAGCTGGAAAAAAAAACGCTTGCAGAATATTCTCTCCTCATCCTTTCATTTGCTCATTTGTTTGCCCCTTCTGTCCTTCCCTCCACCCTTCTCTCCCACACCCCTCCCCCCTCCTTCTCATGCTCTTTGCCATGCTCCCTTCACTCCCTCTCCCTCTTTCCTTTCTTGGTAATGCTGTCTCTCTTCCTGTCCAACACTGTTTTATTCAAACTGTGAGTCTGTGCTGTGTGTCCTCCATGGGTCAGACGCTATTTGGATGAACTTTCTCCGTCCCCTCCATGGGTGAACAACTCTCTTGATTCTGCTTTTAGTGCCTCGAATAGCCGGATCTTCAGATCTATGTAAAATGTTCCTCTCAGCTTCCACTACAGGTTTCTCTAGCAAATAGTACATTTCAGTTCAGAGGAAAATGATGCTCTGACGTGGCTGGTATTTGCCCAGGTGGGAAGGGCAAGATATTTCTCACATTTGGAAATTCAATCAGGAATTTATCAAACACCCCCATATTCAACCCTGTTCATATGTTGTTTTGTGCTGAGTTTCTCCAAGGGGAAGAAACCTTTCTTCGTGAATCTTCCATCTTCTTCATTCTTCACTTTCCTTGGAGGACCTCCAGCGAAGTTCTGATGGGCCTTGCTTCTGCTTTTCTTTGGGTGGGGGGGCTGGTGAGGTCATAGACCAAGGAGGAGTCATTTTGGAAGAGATGGGTTGAGGTGTCTTCTCATGGTTCCTTGGGAACATGAAGTAATTCGACAGGTGAGGAACTTTGACAGCATAACTGGGGGATGAGTCAGGATCAAAATAATGACTTTGGAGGCCAAATAAGAGAGGGGGTTGAAGCCCTCACGTTCCTTCAGGGCAAGGGGAATGTAGGCAGAAGGTCACCCAAGAAGTTCCTGAGTCAGAATATAGGGTTGAAACGGTTTTGTGATCCCTCCCCTGGGGAGACTCCTATTTGAAAATGGTAGGTTGGGGGATCAGTTTCATGGGATTCAGTTTGACTTGAGGGCTTCTGAATTTAAATTTAGAAAGCCATTTGGGAGGATTCTTCTATATCAAGTAGAGCACCTTTCCCCAAGGTAATCTTCCAGAGGTGAGTGGAAAAGCAAAATTGTGCAGCCTAGTGATGAAACACCAGTGCACTTTTCCTCTTGAGCTCCTTTAAGCGATACTGCGTGTGTGTTGTGTCTGAGAAGTATTTTTTATAAAATTGATGTATAATTGATACATATATATATACACACATATATAAAACATTGTATTAGTTTCAAGAGTGATGTCTGAGTAGCTTTTAATCATTAAACATAAATGGTACATGAAAGTGTCTTTTTCTGTGTTTCACCTAGACACTGAAAGCATGAAGTCTGTGTTAGGTCAAGCTACAGATCTAGGATTTACTTTTCTAGCTTTCCATGAATCTTCTCTCAAAAATCCAAGAAGTTGCTGTGGCTAATTATGGAAATCTGAAATAGGAGAGAGCTTTCCACCCTTAAACATTATGGGGACATTCACTTTGGAAAAGATAGTTCTGACAGCATGACCTTGAAATAATTAAGATTCTAATGATCACAGTCTTTTTAGATAAACTAAATTAGAGGCTGAAGAACAAGCTGTAAAGATATTTATAATCAATGCCATAGTCGAATATGTGTGTGTTTGTCCCTCAGTCATGTCTGACTCTTTGTGACCCCATGGACTACATTGAAACCTGCTAATCTCCTCTGTCCATGGGATTCTCCAGACAACAATACTGGAGTGGGTAGCCATTCCCTTTTCCATGGGGGATTCTCCCGTCTCAGGGATTGAATCTGGGTCTTCTGCATTGCAAGCCAATTCTTTTATCATCTAAGCCACCAGGCAAACCCCAGTCAAATATAGAAAGTCCTAATATATAATATTCCATGTATACATTGATTTGGAGAACAGTAATATCTTAAGAGATAATGGATGAATTATAACACATTTTAAAATTATGAAAATAGTTAACAACTATGAAGACTTTTTTTCACTTCGTGAAGACTTTAATAAGAAATGACAATTAAAGAAAGAGTTTTTCTATCCTGCCTCCACTTGTTTTTTCATCTGTCAGTGATTCAGGAAACATACTCAGTTCTACTAACCGGTGGAATTTTTGTAGATGAAATCTGGAAAATTTTACCTTGTGTTGAAAAGTCAACAGTCAACAGCATCCTAGTGACACTGAATCTGCAAATTATCTAGATAAAAATTCCAAAACCTCATTTTTGTGACAGGAGATATTGTTGAGCTAGAGATAGCTCCAGAGGAAAAATGTTTGTTTCTCCTTTATTGTAGAATAAGTACACTTGGATGCAGAAGTCTAACTTTTCCCCCCTTTATATGTATGTATTTTAAAGTCAACTTTTTCCTCCCCAAACAGCCAAATCTCCATTAAAAAAAAAAAATCATTATTACATTCTTTCTTTCCATTATTAGTCTCTAGTAGATATTTTTGGGTAATTCACATTTGTCCTTTTGGTTTTCACCAAATGTTGAGCATTAGCTTCTCTTATTTATTTATTTATTTTTAACTACTGTGTGCAGCAAGCAGAATCTTAGTTCTCTGACCAGGAATCGAACTCGCGCCCCCTGCAGCTGGAAATGTGAAGTCTTAACCACTGGACTGCCAGGGAAGTGCCTCCCTTAACTCTTCACTGGGTATAAGCTGACTGATTTTATTTGGGAATCTGTAACTGAATATTACTACTTAAGTTCTGTACAAACACTCATCAGCTACCCTACCCAAGGGGCAACAGCAGCATGTGACAGGGGACGACATGCAAATTTAGGAGCTAAGACAAACTAATCATGAATGCTTTTTGCAACCCAGGTCCCATCCTTGAAGTTTTAGGATTCTTATTAAAAAATAAGAATAACGATCTTACCCACTATAAAAGAATATTAATGAAAACAACCCAAAGAATTGACTGCGTGGAGCTCAGGAAACAAAAAAAGAGAAGAAAGTGCTCTAAAACTGTTTAATAATCAAGGACTAAAGGGATAAAGAATTTTACTCTGGGGCTGTTAATCCGGCACCTTTTATAAGCACTAAATTTATTTAAGCTAAATAAAAATAGCACATGACAGGTCATATTTGTGTGGGAAATCACAGAGAAAACAGCAAAGACATTGGAAAATTGCATTTTTTCAGGTAATTAAAGGTCATACTATTTAGCTGAACCATAATCCATCACAATGAGCAAGGCATTGATTACTGCTCTGGACCACACTCATTTTTAATTCCATTAGTGAAATAAATGACAGCCTTTGAATTTGCCACTTTCTTGATACACAGCAATAAGAATGGCAAATTACTCTAGAATCCAGAATAGCTGAATAGATAAGCTTCTTTTCTTCTTCTTTGGCATCCCACACTACAAAGTTTTAAGCAGCAATAAACATAAAAGCCATCTTCTCCAACGTGTTGTAATAGCAGCTCTTTGGTGATCTGAGAATGTTCAAAGTCAAGTTATTCTCAAGATTTATCCACTGGGGAGCCTCAGAGATGAAACACCGTACACAGGGCGACCATCCTCATTCCTCCGGGGCAGAAGCTGACTTCCTCCAGGGCCCCAAAGCTAATGGTTCTCATTGAAACGACAACACAAGTGTCCTGAAAATAGACTGAATTATATTTCGAGGTACATGCGTCGTAATGGCTGTCAAAGAGAAACACTCAAGAAGATTATCTGCTTCCCCATCTTCTTCAGGTGTAATGCAGTCATTCATTTTGTTAACTCTCTCTTGGGGTTTAAACGCAGAGGAGACCACAAACTGAGAAATGCACAGGAGTCTATTTTTGCTTTCTGTTGCTCTGTTGGTAGGAGTAGTTGTTTCACACTCAGTGAACCACAAATGGGTTTGTGTTTGTATAAGAACTTTTAGGAGCAGAGACGTGTTATTCTTGCTTTCTGCCTTTAGGAGATGAGGGTTCTTTATGTGTGGAGAACGGTATAAGTGTGAACGTGTTGGACAAATTCTCCACAAATAAATCCACTCGGATTCTTGCAGGGTAGTCTAAATGGGGGAAGTTTCCCTTTTCCTGGTAATTACTTCTATGGCACAAAACCAGTCCTGCAGAGGGATTTAAGCTTATCATCTGTGCTTTCCCCTTACTCAGGTTTTCACTAGAAGGACCCACCCCCACCTTTACATTTAAACCTTCACTAGCCTCTATCATTCTAGACTAGCCAAACCTCTGACCACTTTTTCACATCACCATCTAATCATTGGCACATACAAACACAACTAAGCCTCTCCTATCTGAGTTCTCATTGTTAGTCTCTTGAGCTACTAATGGGAGAAAGCCTTGCCCAAAAATCCTCTAAGGCACCTGGGAGATTGCAGGAAACTCTACAGGACACCTTAAATAAAGTCTCTGTATTCTTACTCCCTATCTACTCTTATTAAGCTTAAAAAGTGTGATTCTTCTGTACCATTTTTCTAGATTCAATATATATATGTTATGTTATTGACATATATTATGTCAATATATTAACATTATGTTGTATGTTATTCAATATGTATATGTTAATATACAATATTTATTTTTCTCTTTCTTACTTACTTTGCTATGTGTGACCGACTCTAGGTCCATTTATGTCTCCAAAAATGACC
Organism: Capra hircus; assembly: GCF_001704415.2. Classification (NCBI taxonomy): domain Eukaryota; kingdom Metazoa; phylum Chordata; class Mammalia; order Artiodactyla; family Bovidae; genus Capra; species Capra hircus. The sequence goes on from NC_030820.1 coordinate 12,674,364, forward strand.
CAATATTGTTCTTTTTCCCGTTGAGTAATATTCCATTGTATATATGTAGAAGGGTGAGAGGAAGGTCCAGGAAAAAGGGGATGTACGTACACATACAGCTGATTCACTTCGCTGTGCAGCAGAAGCTCGCACAGAACTGTAAAGCAACCATACCCCAATTAAAAAAAAAATAAAGACATTCAGGATAAAAACAAAAACAACAACTGTGGTTCTTGGTTTTCAATGAGGAGAGAGCTGTTGAAAAGGCCCCCACAACAGGAAGTAACAACCAAACAGACTCTGCAAACTTTCTCTGTAAAGGGTCAAATAGAAAATATTTTCAGCTGTGCAGTCCATAGGGGTCCTCGCAAATATACCTCTCTGCCATTGTAGTGCGGAAGCAGCTGCTGATAATAGGTCTGTGAGTGAAACGGTGTGGCTGTGTTCTAACGAAACTTTATTTGTAAAGTTAGACAGCTCACAGCTATGGCTCAAGAGTCATTAACAATCTCCAGGGTAAAGTGAGGTCCCGCAGAACCTATCATCTGGGTGGAAGAGAAGAAAGGCAGAAAAGCCACTGCACAGAGTGTATTTTCTTATAATATTCTAGTAATTTTTTCTGGCACTCTGGAGTGTACTTTGCTTAAGAGGCATTGTGGAAGGATTTCTGTCCTAAACCAATTTTAAATAATTTCACTACACTCTTCAGATGATTTAGATAAATTCCTTGTCTGAACTACTTCATCCCACCAAGAACTAGGGGAAGGAGATTAATATACTACATATTTATGGGCATCAGTCTCTCTATGACTTTTTTAAAGACTTAAAGTAGTGTTGAAAAAGCAAGTTGAATTTGTTTATTTTAATTTAGGCCATAACTTGCAGGCCCATTTTGAGGTTAACCTAGACCTCTTTTTCAGACTCTGACAAGTGCTAATTTGCATAATGAATTCCCTCTTCCTGAGTTCCCCACACAGCACACAAACAGGTTTATAGACACACACACACACAACCACATATATACCGCAAATAAATACCCTATGCACTAGCACAAGAGATTTCAGGGACAGGACAACTTCACATTTTAGTCTGGTTGAAATTTTTGTCATTAAGAAACCATCTGCAAAGCTCAAGATATAATTTTCCATATATCTGTAATTACTGATATTTTCTTTTTTTAAAAAATTGAAGTACAGATTATTTACGATGCTGTGTTAGTTTCGGATGTACAGCAAAGTGATTCATATACATATATATATATATATATATTCTTTTCCAGTTTCCTTTCCATTATAGATTATTCCAAGATACTGAATATAATTTCCTGCGCTACACAGTTTTATTGTTGTTTAGTCACTAAGTTTAGAGAAGGCAACGGCAACCCACTCAAGTGTTCTTGCCTGGAGGATCCCAGGGATGGGGGAGCCTGGTGGGCTGCCGTCTATGGGGTCGCACAGAGTCGGAGACTACTGAAGCGACTTAGTAGCAGCAGCAGCAGTCACTAAGTTGTGTCCAACTCTTTTGCGACCCGCTGGACGGTAGCCTGCCAGACCCTTCTGTCCATGGGATTTCTCAGGCAAGAGTGCTTGAGTGGATTACCATTTCCTCCTCCAGGGGACCTTTCCCACCCAGAGATCAAACCCATATCTCCTGCATTGGCCAGCAGATTCTTTACCTCTGAGCCACCAGGAAAGCCCATTGTACACAGTAGGTCCTTGTTATTTATCTATTTTATAAATAGTTGCATGTATCTGTTAATCCCAAACTCCTAATTTATCCCTTCCCTTTCCTCTCTGGTAACCATAAGTTTGTTTGATGATATTTATGATGCTTGTTTATTGATATTTTCTTTTTCTCAATCATTCTCCTACAGCAAATGTGTTTCTCCTGAGACAATCTATGAGCTTCCCTCACCATAGAGTACAGAGTATCTTAGTAGAAATGAGGTCTCAAAAAAAATATTCTGCTATGTGGTTAACCAGGGTTTGTAATATTTCAAGAGCAGGAAAAAAATTGCTGGATTGTCACTGACAACAAGTCTGTCTTGGTAAACTGAGACAAAGATGAAGGATAATTACAGGTAATCTTAGGCTTTGGGGCTTGAGTTGATCACTCAAGCAGGAGTCAGGAAGGAATTTCTCCCTCCCAGCAGAAAAATATTGTGCAAGGAACAGAGTTCAGGAAGGAGCCTGAAAGAGCGCTAAGATCTTGCCCGAAGCAGGAAGTCTTGCTGGGGACAATCTGGTTCTACCCGGAGAATCCTTGGTCCCTTGGCATTTTTCTGAGCCTGCAAGCAGATATATATCTCGTTCTTTGTGCTGAGGAGTGCTGTTTAATTGTTCCCTTGGTTTAGCTGCTCATTGGTCTTACTCAAAACTTGACAAAAATGGTGATGAAAGGTGTTGTTGTTGTTCAGTCACTAAGTCATGTCCCTCTCTTTGCGACCCCATGGACTGTAGCACACCAGGCTCCCTTGTCCTTCACTATCTCCTGGAGTTTACTCAAATTCATTTCCACGGAGTCAGCAATACTATCTGTCTCATCCTCTGTTGCCCCTTCTCCTTTTGCCTTCAGTCCTTCCCAGCATCAAGATCTTTTCCAATGAGTCCACTCTTCCTGGCAGGTGGCTGAAGTATTGGAGCTTCAGCTTTAGCATCAGTCCTTCAGGGTTAATTTCCTTTAGGATCAACAAGTTTGATTTCCTTGCAGTCCAAGGGACCATCAAGCATCTTCTCTAGCCAGCACCACAATTGGAAAGCATCAGTTCTTTGGCGTTCAGCCTTCTTTACCAGTTTAGCTCTCATATCCATACAGTTCAGTTCAGTTCAGTTCAGTTGCTCAGTCGTGTCTGACTTTTCACATCCCTGTGGACTGCAGCACATCAGGCTTCCCTGTCCATCACCAACTCCTGAAGCTTATTCAAACTCATGTCCATCGAGTTGGTGATCCCATCTGACCATCTCATGCTCCGTCGTCCCCTTCTCCTCCTGCCTTCAATCTTTCCCAGCATCAAGGTCTTTTCAAATGAGCCAGTTCTTTGCATCAGGTGGCCAAAGTATTGGAGTTTCAGCTTCAGCATCAGTCCTTCCAATGAATATTCAGAACTGATTTCCTTTAGGATGGACTGATTGGATCTCCTTGCAGCCCAAGGGACTCTCAAGAGTCTTCTCCAACACCACATTTCAAAAGCATCATTTCTTCAGCACTCAGTTTTCTTTATGGTCCAACTCTCCCATCCACACATGACTACTGGAGAAACTATAGCTTTGACCATCAGGCCCTTTGTTGGCAAAGTGATACCTTTATGATACATTGTCTAGATTTGTCATCGTTTTCCTTCCAAAGAGCGAGTGTCTTTTAATCTGATGGCTGCAATCATGTCCGCAGTGATTTTGGAGCCCAGTAAACTAAAATCTGTCATTGCTTCCACTTTTCCCCCATCTATTTGCCATGAAGTGATGGGACCAGATACTATGATCTTAGTTTTTGGAATGTTGAGTTTTAGGCCAGCTTTTCCACTCTCCTCTCACCCTCAAGAGGCTGAAATTTCTCTTCACTTTCTGCCATTAGAATGATGAAAGGTACCACCTCATTTATATTCTTTTGCTTTCAACTCTGATATTCAGCTATAGAAACTACTATTCTTGGGACACAGACATAAACTGTACAGCATTTTTCCTGTTGTCTTTGGGCGGAAAAAGAAACTAGGTATTGGGCTTAACATGCTGGTTTAACTGCTGGGATCTTGTTTCTTTTTCAGTGTACATATAAATATATATATATATACTTAAAACTACATAAAATGAGTCTTTTAACTAGTTCTGCTGATTTAAGTCTTTCGTTTAATTCTATCTAGCTTAACCCAGGTGTAAATACTGAGTGTTAATGAATTAATCAAAGAAGAGTAAGACAGAAGAAAAGTAATGGGATGGAAATCCCGAGGAAGAGACCCAACACAGGAAAGCATATACAGATTCTGGTTCAGAATACCCAGAACTGTGCCGAGGTCTAGTGAGTTCTCCATCAGTAATAGTCACCAACTCTATAGTTCCCTTCGGGATGGAGAGTATGTCTTATTCATCTTTGCATCTCAACATCTGGCACCATTTCCTGCACATGGTAGAGGCCTAGTAGCGTGCTTTCCAAATGGATGAGAGGGGCAGTGGGGGAAACAGTGGCCAGAGGGAGAGGCCAACAGGAGGAAGAATTTCAGAGAGGAGGATGTGGTCATCTGTCAAAGTGGCCATCAGCTCTGGTAGTTAGAAGGTCATTCGGGACCTGAGGGACAGTAGTTTCCAGGCAGCAGTGGAGGGGGAGTGGAAGCCAGGCTGCTGCGGGGTGAGGGATGAGGTGCAGGCATGAAAATGGCAGCGGTGGGGGTCTCCACTGTCCTTTCCTAAAGCTGGGCTGTGGAGGAAAGAAGAGACACTCAGGTGAGCAAATGGTCACTGTCCCTGAAATTATGAGGGCTATTAGCACTGATGCAGGGAAAGACCGAAGGCAAAAGGAGAGGTGGGCGGCAGAGGATGAGCTGCTTACATAGCATCACTGACACAATGGGCATGAGTTTGCGCAAACTCCAGGAGACAGTGAAGGGCAGGGAAGCCTGGCATGCTCCAGTCCATGGGGTCACAAAGAGTCAGACACAGTTTAGCAACTGAACAACAACAAAATTAGCATTGGAAGGAAATCCTGTGGAGGTCACCTGGCTCCTGCCCTCTTTCCCTAGTCAGTCTGGGAACTCTGTCTTCAGCATCCCAAGTCCGAGTAGAAGCTGGTTGTTCCCTAACCTTTGGGTACCAGGCTATTGAAAACCCGTAGTGATGGAAAAGCCAAATTTGTCTCCATCTATCGTTTCTACTTCTGCCTTCTGGAGTCACAAGGCATGTTAATTGGCTAATTGTAACTGTTCAGTTTTAATAAGTCATGAGCTTTTAAAACAGAAAAAAAAAGTTGTTTTTGTAGATGCAGGCTAGTTTTAGTCCGCTTTCTCTGCCTTTCTTCTGGAAACTATGGAAACTACTTTGATAGATACAATCAATCAAAAACGTTCTCTCAAAATCTCCAGCAAACGGGTGATAAACTTGTGAAGTGGGAGCATTTCTAGGGAACCTAAAATTGAATCCCCAAACAGTTTTTGTCTGAGGACTATCAGGGGCACAGAAGAAAAAGAAGGATCATTAAATTGTGCCTATTGGAATGAATTTATTTAAGTAAACTATTTATTAAGGCAAAATCAAAATTAGTCTCATAAGCAAGGGGAAACAATATTTCTTTCCCTTCTACCCTCAATTTTTTTTCCCATTGGGAAAGAAAAATAAATACATTTAGTTCCAGGAAGTTGTGATTTCAGTACCTAAGTTTTCAAATAGTAGAGGGAACTTCCCTGGCAGTCCAGTGGCTGGAACTTCCCCTTCCAATGCAATTACAATCTCTGGTTGAGGAGCTAAGATCCCATATGCCGCTGCTGCCTAAAAATCCCAAACCATAAAACAAAAGCAAAGTTGTAACAAAATCAGCAAAGACTTTACACCTGGCCCACATCAAAAAATCTTTCTAAAAAATTTTATTTATTTTAAAATGTAGAATAATTGCTTTACACTATTGTGTTGAGTCTACCAAACACCACCGTGAAACAGCCATAGGTTTACCCGTGTCCCCTCCCACGTGAACATCCCTCAGAACAGCTCATCTGTCAACCAAAAACATTTACTTAATAAACTGTCGAAGCTTTAAAAACATTGGTTTAGCTGATTTAATGCTAGACATACTTTACTGCTGTAATTTTAATTGTGGATAATTTATCTTTTAAGCAAAACTTGAGAACTTATTTTAAACTTAGCTTGTAATATTTGTGCATGGTCCAGGCTCATCTCATTGATGAGCCTTTGGTATCTACTGATTTATTTTTAAAAGTTTTTTAAAAAGATTTTTTTTGATGTGGACCATTTTAAAAGTCTTTATTGAATGTGTTACAATATTGCTTCTGTTTCATGTTTTGGTTTTTTTGGCCAAGAGGCATGTGGGATCTTTGCTCCCCCACCAGGGATGGAACCCTCACCCCCTGCGTTGAAAAGCAGAGTCTTAACCGCTGGAATGCCAGGGAAGACCTGGTATCTACTACTTTAGAAACAAAAATTACGAGTTGATCCACTGCAATCTGAAAAGAGGTCCATGTTTCACTTTAAAACGGACTATCACGTAGGATAGATTCAGAACAACGTTTTAGAAACGCTAGTCTGGTTGACAGCATGACTTGCAGCGACAGTTGTCTACGGTTTTATAAAATCCAGGCTTCACTGCCCTAGAAACAGTTTAGCGTGTGGTTAAGTTCTGGCCACAACACTTACAAGGCCCACTTTCCAAGCTCTGTTCCATTTTTCATTTTTTCCTGGCAGTTTCTCGTTTGTGGTCACAACTGCACTAGTATTTTTGCACCTTATCAGAGACCTGGGTTTCATGAGAAGTCTTTAAAAAGCTGGGTGAGAGGACAGAGCCCATAGCAGCAGAGGAGGCGTGATTCACACTCAGATTTGGTGTTTTCCTCGGGCCAGGCTCTGGCGGTGGTGTGTGCATCCTGCACTTAGCTCCTGGGGCCAGACCCCGCCTGGCCCAGCCATCTTGCCAGGGGGCTTGGAACCTGTTCTGAAGTGGTTTGGAAAAAACAGAGGGTGGGGTTCCCTCCGGGATACTTCACCGGCCTTACTGCTCGACCCTTGGACACTCTTCTCCCCAGTTTAAACTGGTCAGACCTTTCCCCTTTATCCTCAGAGAGAAAATCAAGCCTTATCTCTCTTCTCATGTGGAAAAATATCTTTCCTTCAATCTGCCCACATTCGTGGAGAAGTTGACTCTGCGGAGCTAAGGGCTGGGGATGAGCCTGGAATGGATTTGTTTCACTTGGCAAATATGGAATATCTGTTGTGGGTCACTGATGTGGTTGATGCCGAAGATACCAAGGGTCAGTGTGCAGTGCTCACGAATGGTTCACATCTTAGTACAACAAATAAAACCATTTATCACCATTAATCAAAGGCCAATAATTTTATGTTGACATAGTGATATAAGCAGAGTGCTATTCGTGTGAGAGGAAGGTGTGCTTGTTAGGGGGCTAAGGGTGGGGAATGACAGAAGACTTCCTGGAGGAGGTGACATTTGAGATTGGTCCTTCCAGGATGCATAGAACTGTCCTACCAGAGAATCAGAGATCCTGCTTTCGAGGCTTTCTGAGAAAATAGAAAGTGTGGCTGAAGCATCGGCTTTGAGAGGGTTCTGGGTGAATCTGATGGAGTAAGCATCTTACGGATTTTGATGAGCAGCTGATATTTGGAACGAGACCTTTAGTTTCTACCATCAAACATCATCCTGGTGTATTAATGAACATCACTGGAGAGAATTCTTTATGTTGAAAACTTGATTTTTCAATCATTTCTCACTTAATTTTCAACAGGGATGGAAAAGAACCAACAATCTCTGAACACATAATACATATTTTGTTATTTGAAAGCTTCCTTAATATGATCACCCACTTAAAAAGCAAGTTACAGAATATAGAACATGGAAATTGCTAATAAACATGTGTGTTATTTTTTTATTGTATATATTTAAGGTGAAGGCATTGGATATACACTTAGATGGTGAAATAATGATTATAGTCAAGTTTCTTAACATACCATCTCCTCATATAGTTTTTTTTGTTTGTTTGTTTGGGGAGCATATTTTTACTGAAGGATAGATTTACAAGTTGTGGCAGTTTCAGGTTTATAGAAAAGTGATTAAGAGATATATATATATATTTCAGATTATTTTCCATTATAGGCTATGACAAGGTACTGAATAGAGTTCCCAGTGCTCTACAATAAATCTTTGTTGTTAATCTATTTCATATACAGTGGTGTGTATCTGTTAATCCCATATTTCTAGTTTATCTCTGATACTCACATAGTGAAATGATGACTACAGTAAAGTTAACTAACATATCTCCTCATATAGTTTTATTATTATTATTTTTGAATAGAGCATCTGAAAAGTTCTCTTAGCAGACTTCTGGTATTCAGTATAAGGTGATTGACTTTAGTCACACTTCTGTACATGACCAGACATTCATCCAACACAATTGCAGCTCCGTACCTTTGACCGACATCTTCCCATTTCCTCTCCTCCCCACTCCTGGTGACCACCTTTCTACTAACAAATGTGTTTAAATTGATGAGCATAACATTGTTCCAGACCCGGACGAAAATACAAAATGAACTAGAGTCTCTAACCCAAGATCTATCCCAAGGCACATACTAGAAAATTAGAACAATTCCATGGGGGCATTTAGCTTCTTTTTTTCCTTTTCCATTGCGTGTGCATTCGTAGTTGCAATGACAGAATTTCTGATTTTGAGGATCCCAGTGTGTGTGTATGCTCAGTTGTGTCTGACTATTCGCAACCCCATGGCCGGTAGCCTGCTAGGCTTCTCTGTCCATGAAATTTTCCAGGGAAGAATACTGGAGTGGGTAGCCATTCCCTTCTCCAGGGATCTTCCTGATCCGGGGAGTGAACTAGTCTCCCACATTAGCAGGAGGATTCTTTACCACTGTGCCACCTGGGAAGCACCTTGAGGATACCAGAATACTTTCTATATTGTCCTTCATAACTGGTCTTTTAGCCTAAACATAAAACACTGTGGCCAGAGACAACATACTTCATATTAATCATTATGAGCCTGTTAAAAGAAAGGTCCCTATGGAGGGTGAAAGGCAGCACTAGGGTTGGTAGCAGGCTGTGGGGTCTTGTGCTTGGTGATCTTTGCAAGGATCCACAGTTATCAGGTAAGCCTGGTATGCATGGGGCGGGGTGTCCAGTGAAGTGACCCCGACAATCAGTTCCCTCCCTTGAGTTGCCAGGAGCCTTCCACAGTCACAGAAGCTTCTGCTTGAGCACTAAACTGAGTCTACTCTCTGCAGAACACTTTTCAACAGTAACTCAGAGACTAAATTTCAGCATGAGCCAAACATCACATTAGTAGTGATCTCACTTCCTCAGCAATGATCAGCCTGTGTCCTCTAAAAGAGGAGGAGGAGGGGCAGAGGAAATCTGTTCTGCTGCTGCTTTCCTCCAGTGGATCAGAAAGCAGGATGTGATCACGGCACAGGGTTTGGAGACAGCCCCCAAAACTAGATGAAGATGAACTATCTTCATCTATAAAGTAGAGGTAAAGATAATTGACCCACCTGCCAAGAAATTGTAAGGGTTAACTAAAAAAATATATTTAGCATGCCTGGTATACAGTAAGTGCTCCATAAATGGTGACTCTAAGGGGGAAATCAGACCCAGCCACTGCTACTTCCAAATCTCTAATCCCCAGGTGTTGTATCCCAGGCTCAGTATATGCCTAATATCAGCACAGAAGATGCAAAAGGAAGTAGGAGTCAGTCATATTCTGTCTTTAAGGAGATTAGAGTCCTTGGGAGGTGGACACAGAAAGACGTCAGAGCTCCGAGGAACTGGAGTCCTGGCTTCATGGAGAGAAACTGGATGTCAGAGGGGATGTTCTATAAATGCTCAACACGTTAATAAGGGTGTTATTGGAAGCAGGATTCTAAATGGGTTTTGACTGAGCCAACTGAATATGCATAAAAATGCAAGAGCAAATGAAGATTGGCATACATATGGGATTTTGACATTTTTATGGGATTGGAGTGAAGATGGAAATAGTGAGAAATTAAGTTTGGATAAACAGACTTGTCTTTCTTCTTCTTCTTCTTTTTTTTAATTTGACTGCACCACACGACATGTAGAATTTTAGTTTCCCATCAGAAATTGAACTCGTGGTCCCTAGCATGAAAGTGTGGAGTCTTAACCACTGGACTGCCAGCAAAGTCCCCAAACTTTTCTTGAAAGTGTGGAGTCTTAACCACTGGACTGCCAGCAAAGTCCCCAAACTTTTCTTTCTCCTTCCCTCTCTTCCTGCCTTCCTCTCTCTCTCTGTCTCTCGCTCTCTCTTGCTTTTCTTTCTTTCCATTTGACTTTCAGAATCAGTTCAGCTCAGTTGCTCAGTCATGTCCAGCTCTTTGCAACCTCATGGACTGCAGCATGCCAGGTTTCCCTGTCCATCACCAGCTCCTGGAACTTGCTCAGACTCACGTCCATTGAGTCAGTGATGTCAACCAACCATCTCATCCTCTGTCATCCCCTTATCCTCTTGCCTTCAATTTTTCCCAGCATCAGGGTCTTTTCAAATGAGTCAGTTCTTCACATCAAGTGGCCAAAGCATTGGAGCTTCAGCTTTAGCACCAGTCTTTCCAATGAACATTCAGGGTTGATTTCCTTTAGGATGGACTGGTTTGATCTCCCTGTGGTCCAAGGGACTGTCAAGAGTCTTCTCCAACAGCACAGTTCAAAATCATCAATTCTTTGGTGCTCAGCTTTCTTTATAGTTCAACTCTCACATGCCTACATGACTACTGAAAAAACCATAGCTTTGACTAGACAGGCTTAGACTTCCAGAATGAGGGTATATTATTTTGCTAGGGTTGCCATAACAAATAACCACAAAATGAGTGGTTTAAAGCAAGCAAAATTTGTTGTCTCACAGTCATGGAGCTTGAAAGTGCAAAATCAAGGTGTTGGCAAGTTGGTTCCTTCTGAAGCTTTTAGGGGAGGACCTGTTCTGGACTCTTCCAGCTCTTGGTGGGCCCAGTGTCCTTGGCTTGTGGCTGTCTCACTTCAGTGTCTGCATCTTCACATGGTCATTATCTTTCTGTGTCTCTTTCCTCACACTGCATTATTTCCTGTGTGGCTGTATCCAGTTTTCCGTCTTATAAGAACACCAATCATACTGGATTAGGGCTCACCCTAGTGACTTCATCTTCACTTGATTATATCTGCAAACACTATTTCCAAGTAGAGTCACATTCATAGGAACCAGAGGTTAGGACCTAAACATATCTTTTTGGGGAACAAATTCAAACCATTATAGGATGATTCATCCTGAAGGCAATAGGAGGGGCTGACTGTATTTAATAGGAGATGTATGTTAGTTGGACACACAAATAGTGGGGCATATGGAAATCAAGAGACATTGTAGGATAGAGATTCTGCTGCTAAGTTGCTTCTGTCGTGTCCAACTCGGTGCAACCCCATAGACGGCAGCCCACCAGGCTCCCCCATCCCTGGGATTCTCCAGGCAAGAACAGTGGAGTGGGTTGCCGTTTCCTTCTCCAATGCATGAAAGTGAAAAGTGAAAGTGAAGTCGCTCAGTCGTGTCTGACTCTTCACAACCCCATGGACTGCAGCCCACCAGGCTCCTCTGCCCATGGGATTTTCCAGGCAAGAATACTGGAGTGGGGTGCCATCGCCTTCTTCAAGAATAGAGATGAGCTTCTGAGAAGAAATGAAAACCCTGAGAGAGAACATGTTGTTCATAGAATTGTATAGAATGCAAGAACCAGGGCCATGGACAGAATCCTGAGGATTCTCACCTAGGAACGGGATAACTCATGATTGAGTTGTATTAAAGCATCTGGCAACTGCTATGAATGCTGGTTGTATGGTGTTGAATATGATAGAAAAGCCCCTAATCTCATGGAGCTCAGATGCCAGGGCTGGAGACAGAGGAACTAGGGGAATGGGGACCAGTGAGAAAGAAAGACCACGAGGGGCCAGTGGGACCACAGAAGTGAAAGGAGGAGGGATGTAAAGAAAGAGAGTAGCTCACAGGGTTAAATGCCAAACAGAGAGAGGAAGTGGTGGGATGAGAACCCAGAGCTGCCATGAGCTTTAGCAAACCCCCAGGGAGGATGGTTTTAGTGGAATGTTGGGGGCAAGAGCCAGACTGTCATTGGTTGAGACGTGTATTTAGCCTGTTCTTAGAGACAGTGAGGGAGCCTTAGATGGAGAAAGTATGTTTTAAGATGGAAGATCCTTGAACACTTGTGTCTGTGAAGTTGAAACCTTCCAAAAGTAAGAGATGTGGCAGCTGGATGGATGTATGAATTGGTGGACAGACAGACAGATCACTGAAGGAGAGGGATCCCTGAACAGGGGACCAAAGAATTCGAGGATGAAGTGAGGTTTTATTTTGTAAATGTCTGGGTAGGCTCTGGAGCAGAGGAGGGGGCTCTGGGCTGGTGTTGCAGAACTGCAGGGCTGCAGGAGGAAATGTGAAGAGGATGACTGCAGATGGTGATAAATCCCTAGGTGGAGAAGAGATGAGATGCAGGAAGTCCCTCTTATCCTCAAGTGACAAGTCAAATGCCTCCTCCTCAGGAAGCCTGGTCTGAGAGCACATCAGGATGTGCAGTCAGCCTTGGTCCTCCTGGACCATTTGCCTTCTCTGCTCTGCTTCCACAGCGCTCAGCAGAGTCCACCTCACCCAGGGCGCCTCCTCACTCCTCTCTGCCCGCGTGTGGCTTTGAGCTGCCTGGAATGTCAGGCTGGGAGACTGTGGGGCGGTGATGACTGTATCCTGTTCCTGCTGGGTCCTTGACCTGGTTTTGACTCAGACTAGCTGGGTGATCTTGGGTCAAGTCATTGGGTTTTTCTGGACTTTAGTTTTCCCCACCTATCAAATTAAGCAGCTTGGCTAAAGCCTCTGAGCCAAGAGTCAGCAAACTATGACCTGGAGGTCAAATCAGCCTGCTGTTTTTCCAGAATCTGGAAAAGAATAGATGTATGTATATATACAACTGTATACTTGAAACTAACACAGCATCATGAATCAACTATACTTTCAAAAAAGTTCCTCCAAAGCTTTTTGGCAGCTTTGTGATGCCATCTCCATTCACCTCCTACCATGGCAAGTAAAATATGTATATGCGTGCATACGTGTTCAGTCATGTGCAATTCTTTGTGACCCCGTGGACTGTAGCCTGCTGGGCTCCTCTGTCCATGAGATTTCCCAGGCAAGAATACTGGAGTGGGTGGCCGTGCCCTTCTCCAGGGGATCTTCCCAACCCAGAGATCAAACCTGTGCCTGAATTGCAGGCAGATTATTATTTTTTTTTAACCATTGAGCTAGTGAGGAAGCCCTAAGGAATTATTTAGGCAGTGCCAAAATGTCTTTGCCATAGACTACCTGTTTATTCTGGCTTTACTCTCTTATTTTTTACCTGAAAAATTAAAGCTCTAAACTAAATAATATTTAAGATCTTCTAATACTAAGTTCTGAATTAACCAAAATGTGAAGGAAGCTGTTTATCCTTATATCTGTAGGCACTTAAGTGCCTTACATGTTATAAGAAATTGGATTTTTTTTCCCCCATGCTAAATATATTTGTAACAAAGCAGACTCCGTGACTTCTGTCCTAGCAGCACTAAGTTCTGTGAAGTTCTCTTTAGTCAGCAAAAGCTAGACAATTAGCAGAAACCTAAGGTCTGGGCCTTTGGTGGAGTGAGATCAAGGTGTGGATTCTGGATGGCACTGTGCTGTCTGGGTACAGCTGGACCATCTGCCAGTCAAATCCTTCTTCCATCTTTTTAAAAATGATGGAAACTAAGGTCCTTCCCAGCAGTAACAGCTTAGGAATCCATGGTTCTAAGGTCAGTATAGTCAGAACTATGGATTTTCCTAGTAGTCATGTATGGATATGAGCATTAGACCATAAAGAAGAAGGCTGAGCACCAAAGAATTGATGCTTTTGAACTGTGGTGCTGGAGAAGACTCTTGAGAGTCCCTTGGAGTGCAAGGAAATCAAACCAGTCAATCCTACAGGAAATCAACCTTGAATATTCTTTGGAAGGACTGATGCTGAAGCTCCAATACTTTGGTCACCTGATGTGAAAAGAGCCAACTCATTGGAAAAGACCCTGGTTCTGGGAAAGATTGAGGGCAGGAGGAGAAGGGTGACAGAGGATGAGATGGTTGGATGGCATCACTGACTCAATGGATATGAGTTTGAGCAAACTCTGGGAGACTGTGAAGGACAGGGAAGCCTGGTGTGCTGCCAGCCACAGGGTTGCAAAGAGTCAGACACAACTTGGTGACTGAACAACAGCAACAAATGGTTCGAAGGGTTCCTGGAATTGGCTGAGTCCCTCGAAAGGCTCCCGGAGACCAGCTCTGTTCTTGGCGTAACATTGGTAATGATGGAGGGAGTGAGAAAAGACTGTGCGGAACAAATAAGAAAGCACACCAGCAACTTCCAAACAAAATATTGGCTTATTTGATTTAATATTAGATGTCCTTTACCACTACAATTTTAATTGCGGATAATTTATGATATCTCTGTAAAGCAAAGCCTGAAAAGTTATTTTTAACTTAGCTTTCAGTATTTATTCACAGTTCAGGTTCATGTCCTCCCCAAAATTCTGACTCCATAACTAAACCTGAAATGGCTTATCCTCTTTCTTGAACAATACTCAGTGAACCAATGGAAGCAAGTCAGACTACTCTGGTGGAGGCATCCAAGGTCACAGCACCAATTTCTATCTTTTGATGATTGGAAGATGGCAAACACTAAGAATAAGTCATGTTTCTGAAATATGGGCTGCACAAGAGTTCAAAACAGCTTCCAAAGGTTTCGAGGATAAAATGAGATTTTATTATGTAAATGTCTATGCAGGTTCTGGCTCCTATTAAAAATAAACAAAACAATTGGGGATTTTGGAAAAGAGCCATAAAAACAATTTAAGTTTACTGAGTAAGTAAATAGTAGTTTAAGATTCTCTTTGGGGATTGTTGAGAAAGTGACTCCAAGAAATAGAGATGGAAGAGTTTTTTTTAAAATACAGCTTTCCAGGGGAAGTTCTTTCTTTCTGGATTAAAAGGTCAAATGACAATAGCACTAATGATAAATTATACACTCCCAGTGCCTTCTCTTAACCTTTTAATAGCCTTGTGAAGACTTGCAGCATTCATGTTCAATATGATTCCTATTGGAATTACGACTTCCGCCAAGCCACCTATATTTACTGTGAGGATCCAAGAATGTAGATTAAGACACTTGAAATAGAAGGAGTCTTTGTTGCTCTTGTTGTTGTTAAGTTGCTAAGTCCTGTCTGATTCTTTGTGACCCTGCGGACTGCAGCATGCCAGACTTCCCTGTCCTTCACTATCTCTGGGGTTTGCTCAGATTCATGTCCACTGAGTCCATAATGCTACCTAACCACTTCATCCTCTGCCACCCTCTTCTCTTTTTGCCTTCAGTCTTTTCCAGCATCAGAAACATTAGGATAATTCACTTTTTAATCTTTCAATAATAATTATGTTAAGCCATGTACAGTCATGAGATTCTTATTTTTTTTTATGTTACTGCCTGCCTTTTATCTCTCTCCCGTTATACCAGGATGAAATAAAACCAACTTTCTTTTTCACTCTCTTAGTATGGCGGCTTTGTTTCTCTCGGGTGCTTGGACTTCTGTGTATTTGTAAGGCTTATTTTTCAACAGAACAGTCAGCGTTTACAGAGTAAAGGAATTTTCATTTCCATTACTATTAGGTTGCTGTTGAAATGACTGTAAAATGGGTTGGGGGGGAATGCATTAGTTATTGCTGATGAAGTTGCTTCCTGCCCATCCAAACAGAAAGATGCTGGCCCCCGGCAATGACTGAATTCAGGGGACTTGGGCATCTCCGCGTCATTTAATTATCTTAAGGCCCAAGTCACTTATCCCACCTCTTTCTGGGTTTCCCCTCATGGGGACTTTCTATGGGTCTTGGCTAACACACAGGAATCTGATGTTTAGAAAGTCACTTTCCTGTCCTTATAAACAATTCCACCATCATAACCTGGCTTCTGGCAGCAGAGGTTCATTTAAATTTTGCTCAGCTTGGTTTACAATTAAGATTTAATTAGTAAACTCATTACAAAGACAGGAAATCACTGACTTTCCCCTAATTCTCTTTCAGGCCCCAGCAAGGACCCAGCCTGTCCCTTTGGCTTCAGACGTTTGCAGAAAGTTTTCTCCAAACACTGTTATTTATGTTAACTTTAATTTCAAGATAAAATATTGTTCTTTGCTTTGGCAAATAGCTGGAAGTAAGCTAGGCATTTAGAATTCAGGGTTTCAAGTTCTCTATTTAGAAAATACGTCCTGTGCATATTTTTAAACTTTTTGGACTCAGAGAGTCTGTTTAGATTCTCTGAGCTTTTCCCAAACAGTAGAAATAAAGGCTACTGTTGGGAAGTGGGAGAGGAAAGGCCCATAGGGATGATATAAGACCAGAAAATAATCACAGCACGGTGACACCCTCAGAATAATTCAGAACACTGTGAATCTCGTGGCAACTCCAAGAGCACAGAAGGAGGGGTGGCTGAACTCTGTAAGCTAAGGTGAAGCATTCGCATTTTCTAAAACCAGAAAGCAGTAGGGAAGCGTTTGCCAAAAAGCTATGAAAAATGAGGGATAAATGGGTACTCAGCTGAGAGAGAGCTTTCCAATGTTAGAAGCTCGGGAGGAAAACATTTTAGCTGATAATATTTCTATTGGACAAAAGCTATTAATATATAAATTTATCCTGAGAAAATGAGGTCCCTTTGGGAGAACAAGGGAAACTTTTGTATCAGAGCTTAAGTGTTATTGATATACTTAAGGCACTGAGATTTACATGTAGACACTTACTTTGACCACACAATGATGATTCCAGTACAGAAATTTCTTTCCCTTTCAAATTACTCCTATTTTGTTTCATGTGACCTTTGACCCTTAAGGAAAGTTTTGTATGTTTAGACGAGTGACTAAGTTTTAGAAATTCAATCTTTCAAAACTTACTCTTTTAGAAGTAACTATAAGTTGTCTCTGATATTAGATGCATTTTTGAAGTAATGAATTAACGATTAAAAAAAATTGACTCTGATTATGATGGGGCTTTATTCTTTAGTGAGTTCTCTATTCATGCTAATTATTTTTTGTTCTGACAGAAGAAGAAAATACGGACCAGAAAGATTAAGTGACTTTCCTGAGGTCACACAGCAAACTTGAAGGCAAGGCAGAAAAAAGGTCAGTTTGTTTATTTGTTTTAATTATGTGTGGAGTGCTGGGCAAACTCAAAGGTAAAAGTTATTGGAAGCTGTAAAAATCAGGACCCATAGCGCTTAGTGGGTGTCACTCTCAGGCAGTCTCCAACAGCTTTTATGAGGCTTTGGAATGTGTCAATAGACAGCTCAGTGACCCTCTGGAAAGGGGCAAATCAAACCCTTTCCTCTGGGAAGCCTCAGCCAGTTGCTCCTGGAGATTTTCAGTCAGAGGAGGAAATGCCAACTTTGCTTTCA
Source organism: Capra hircus (assembly GCF_001704415.2). Taxonomy (NCBI): domain Eukaryota; kingdom Metazoa; phylum Chordata; class Mammalia; order Artiodactyla; family Bovidae; genus Capra; species Capra hircus. The sequence goes on from NC_030820.1 coordinate 12,691,544, forward strand.
AAATGGCTCAGAAGAGTTTGGAGAACACACAACTCAATATCTGTAGGCCATATATTAAGTTGACTTTAAAAATGCATTTAAAATACTGTTTGATTTCATTTATACGAGGTACCTAGAACAGTCAAATTCATGGAGTCGGAAAGTACATTGGTAGATAGCAAGGCCTGGGGAATAGGAGGTGGGGGCGCGTGATAGTTTAATGGGGACAGAGTTTCAGTGTAGGAAGGGGAAAAATCTGGGAGATGGATGATGCAATGTGAAAAAAGTGTACTTAGTGCCACTGAACTGTACAGTTAAATATGGATAAAATGTTTTATATTATGCGACTTTTGCCACAATTAAAAAAATTAGGAAAAGAATGTAGATGTATATGTGTGATTGAGTCATGCTGCTGTACAGAAGAAATGAACACACCATTGTAAACCAGCTCTACTTCACTAAAATGGGGAAAATAAAGGATACAGGCCGAATGACCGAGAAGCGGATCAAGCCGTCAGACAGCTTACCAGAAGCAGGGGTGGCTGAACTCTGCTTCGCCTCCTGTCTCGTTGGCTCTGTTAGAAGGTTGGCAGCCAGCGTGGCAGCGGCAGGCAGAGGCCAACGTAACAGGAGTTCAGGTCTTACCTGTGAAATGTCCGGTGCCAGACCTGATGGCAAGAAGGGCAGAGAAAAGGAAGAGAGGACAAAGATGTCCAAAAGAACAATTAAACAAAGAAAGTGGGCTTCCCTCATAGCTCAGCTGGTAAAGTATCCACCTGCGATGTAGGAGACCCCGATGCGATTCCTGGGTTGGGAAGATCCGCTGGAGAAAGGAGAGGCTGCCCACTCCAGTATTCTTGGGCTTCCCTTGTGGCTCAGCTGGTAAAAGAATTCGCCTGCAATGGGGAAGCCCTAGGTTTGATCCCTGGGTTGGGAAGATCCCCTGGAGAAGGGAAAGGCTACCCACTCCAGTATTCTGGCCAGGAGAATTCCATGGACTGTGTAGTCCATAGGGTCACAGAGAGTCGGACACAACTGAGCCACTTTCACTTTCAAAGAAAGCAGGTATACTGATAACACAAAGGGATATAAAACTTCCTGAAACTTCAGCACAGAGACTGGCGGTGACAGGTCTTGAGAGGTTATTGTCCTCAGTGGAGGTTCCACTTAATGGAAATACAAGAACTGTAAACCACAGCAGAGGTCTGTCTGAGCTGTGTGAGGAGTGGCTGAAGTCCACAGAAAGGGCTCTGAGAAGGGGTTCCCTGATTTCTCTGGTGAAGGAATTCTGTTTGGAAAGGTATGGGGGCTGGGGCTTTAGCAGTTATCAGAACCAAACGCAATGCTTGGACTTTGACTGAATCTTATTTGGAAAATAACAGCTATCAGAAATATTCTCGGTACAGGGGCTTCCCTGGTGGCTCAGTGATAAAGAATCTGCCTGCTAGTGCAGAAGACATGGGTTCGATCCCTGATCCAGGAAGATCCCACATGCTGAGGAGCAACTAAGCCACCGTGCACCACAACTATTGAGCCTATTCTCTCGAGTCCAGGAATTGCAAATGCTGAACCCATGCGCCCTGTCTACTGAAGCCTGTGCACCCTAGGGCCCAAATCCACAGCAAAAGAAAGTGTGAAAGTGTTAGTCGCTCAGTCGTGTCCGACTCCTTATGATCCCGTGGATTGTAGTCTGCCAGGCTCCTCTGTCCATGAGATTCTCCAGGCAAGAATACTGGAGTGGGCAGCCATTCCCTTCTCCAAGGGATCTTCCTGACCCAGGGATTGAACCTGGGTCTCCTGCGTTGCAGGTACACTCTTTACCATCTAAGCCACCGGAGAAGACTTGCAACAAGAGAAGCCACCACAGTGAGAAGCACAACAGTTAAAAAAAGTATCCCTCATTCTCTGCAGCTAGAGAAACGTCCATGCAGCAACGAAGACTCAGCACAGCCAAAAATAAATAAAACTATTTTTAAAAATTATTGGTATCATTGGGAACATTTAGATATGGATTAGATATTTTAATAGATTATATTATGAAATTAAGCTCCCTGCTGGCTCAGATGGAATAATTATGGAATTATTATAGATTTTCCTGGATGCAATTAGATTATTGTGGTTAAGCAGTTTACCCATACTTTTAGACGATGTCAGAAGCTGTCAGAAACTTGGAAAAAGCTGTGTATGTGCATGCAAGCACACACATATATGTACATGGATATAGTGTGTGTTTGTGTACATACATATATTTATGCAGAAGATGGTTGAAAAAATCATGGAATCACTCGGCTTCTAGATAGTTAACTCCCTGGCAACTTGACATCATTAGTAGATTAAATACAAATGGCCAACTCTGAACCAGGGCAAGCAAATAAAATATTTTCAATGTTAAAAAAGGAACAAGGCTAATCAGAAGTATCTTGGTATCTTAACACCCAACTGAACATGCTTTAGAAAATGCTCTTAACAATTCAATCAACTTTAATGCAAAATGAAAGACATTTTCTACAATGCAACATTTGTCATTGTTATGGGCTGAACTGTATCACCGTCCCCCCACCCCCTGCCATTCATGTGCTGAAGTCCTCACCCCTGGAACCTCAGAATGTGCCCATATTTGGAGATTGCGCTTATGCTCAGTTGTCCAGCTGTGTCCGACTCTTTGCAACGCCCTGGACTGTAGCGCCTCTGTCCATGGGATTCTCTAGGCAAGAATACTGGAGTGGGTTGCCATTTCCTTCTCTAGGAGGTCTTCCCAACCCAGGGGTCAAACTTGAGTCTCCTGGGTCTCTTGCATTGGCAGGTGGATTCTTTACCACTGTGCTACCTGGGCAGGCCTATATTTGGAGATACTTGGTATTTAAAGAGATTAGAAAGTTAAACTGAGGTCTTTAGAGTGGGTCATTGTTATTTTAACATGGAAATTATCATAAAATACACAGAAAAAAAAGAATAGCAAACAGCAGGCCCTTTTCCAAGTGCTTTTTGTGTCTGACACATGTCCTCACTCCACAGTCTCTAAGCCACAGACAGGTTTAGCTCCCCAGCTGTCAGGCTGGGGAGAAGGAAGCCACCCAAGGTCACACAATATTCATGCTATCGGAGTTGAGATTCAAATCCAAGGGGTCTAACATCCAGAGATTTGTTTTTCTCTGCTTTATCATACTTCAACAGCTTTATACATACAAGTGACTAAAGCGTAAATGTTATCGTGTTTGTTGGATTACATTCTACAACTTCCCCTAGTCAGAATTCCAAGTTCAGAACCAGGGGGGACGCCTGTATCCAGAAGTGATGGGAAAGAAATGATCCGTCCATAGAACAGAGTATAGGAAAGAAATGATCCGTCCATAGAACAGAGTATAGATTTTGTGGCTGTAAGCTACCATCTCCCTCAGGAGAAAAATTATGGACTAGATCCCCAAAGAGATGAACCAGTATTCATGTGTTTTGTCAAAACACACATCCTAAATCAAGTCAGTGGACATAGTTTTAGCCGTACTGTACTCTTTGTGTGTGTTTCTCAAAAAATACAGAAAGAGAGATAGACCCAGAAAGAGAAGCAATGGCCCAACAGGAAAAATCTATGGAAGTTTATAAGAATAAAATTACCGTTAAATGCTTTAAAATCTGCCAGAAGCCCTGGAATGCACCCCTTGACTCTTCCCTTAGAACATGGCTGGTAAGTGGGCTGAGTGGGCCAGACAGACTGTCTGAGTTCTGTCCAGATGCGGACCTCACTGTACTGACTTCCTTTGCCTTCCTGTATGTCCAGACACACAAAGCCCTCAACTCTTGACCTTTTTCTGTCTTTTTCTCCTCTTGTTAACATGTCTTGAATGGAGAGGCGACTCAGGAAGTTCTGCTGTTTTGTCTTTTATTTGAGCCCCAAAGACAAAAGCTACTGAGATGAGGAGACTTGTCCTCAGACATAAACTCCCCGACTCGGAGCAAAATTTCCCCAAGGTCCTTCCTCCGCCTTCCCAGGGACAGTTTCTAGGCACATGGAGGATTCCAAGTCTCCAACAACTGGTGGTTTCTTTAGATGGACACCTGGAGTCCTGGAGGCAGCGCATCCTGTCCCAGTTCAGGGGCACTCGCTCGACTCCTGCTGACACTGGCCTGTGTGGGATGCTTTTACTTTCAGCTTTTAGGCAAATGCTTGTTTTCCCATCCTCTGTCCATCCGTAAGCCCGTGGTAGGTCAATTGCTTCCCCCAGCTTTGAGCACACATCAGGTTCCCAGGTACAGTTGGGTGGGAGATGCACTAAGCTGAAGAAGGTGAGCTAGTCTGAGTCCCGTTCCTTCAGAGCATCTTACATGACCCAGAATATATTTTTCCACATTTGCACCGTGTGTGTATTGTGTGTGTATTGTGTGTGTGTAGTGTATGTGTGCTTAGTTGCTAAGTTGTGCCAGACTCTGCAACTCCGTGGACTGTAGCTTCCCAGGCTCCTCTGTCTGTGGAATTCTCCAGGCAAGAATACTGGAGTGGGTTGCCATGCCCTCCTCCAGGGGATCTTCCCAACCCAGGGACTGAACCCTTATCTCCTGTGTCTCCTGCACTGACAGGTATGTTCTTAACCACTGAGCCATCTGGGAAGACCCACCTTTGCATCAGAAGCATTCTTCTTTTTTGAAAAAATATTTTTGCTGTGTGGACCATTAAAAAAATATTTATTGAATTTGTTACAGATTGCTTCTGTTTCATGTTTTGGTTTTTTGGTCATGAGGCATGTGAGATCTTAGCTCCCCAACCAGCTCCCGAGCCAGCTCCCCAACCTGCACTCCCTGCATTGGAGGGTGAGATGTTAACCACCAGACCACCAAGAAAGTCCCTAGAAGCACTCTTTGAATGACACCTCACTTACCTCTGATTTTTGAAAGAATTTTGTCTGTCCAATTAAATAAACATCGCATTTTGCCCCATGCAACTCCAGAGCCGAGTGATCTGAGCTGACAGCCTGGGTTAAGGGTAGGGCTTGGGGAAACCATCTTCCTCTCTTACTTCATCAATGGTGTTACCTCTAAAGCTTGGTGCTGCAGCACCAACTTCCCAGAGACCAGAGGACCATTCTTGGTTCAAGGATCTTGAAGTGGCTGAGAATTCATTTAAGCTTTTAAAATTCATTTTCAGGAAGTTAGATTCATTTCCTCATTTTTATTATTCACAGCAAAAAAATTGAAGGTGGCATAATGAGAGCAAACAGCAAATGACAAGAAGAGGAAAGTGATTTATTTAATAACACGGTGGATGGCTTGTGTTACATCATGTGTCTACTTCAGAAACAACCCCACTATTTCTAAGAGGTTCTTTGAACTGTTGAAGAGTTATCAAATTTCCATTAAAATTTTTGGGATTCAAAGAACCCAGTTAGGGAATCTCTGTGGTGTAAATAAATAGACGCCCACACAGGGGTGCGGGGCGAGGGCGGGAACTACAGTTCTTTTGCTCTTTCAGTTTGTCACCAGAATCAATCATTTGTGCTTCCTGTGGCCCATCATGCATTTGAATAGTTAAAAAGTATGCTTGGGCTTCCAGGTGTTTCGGTGGTAAAAATCTGCCTACTAGTGCAGGAGATATAGGAGATGCTGGCTTGATCCTTGGGGAGGGAAGATCCCCTGGAGAAGGGAATGGAAACCTATTCCAGTGTTCTTGCTTGGAGAATGCCATGAACAGAGGAGCCTGGTAGGCTATAGTCTATTGGGGTTGCAAAGAGTCAGGCATGACTAGGCATGCACACAGAAAAACTAGGGTTAGAGTCCTAAAGATTCCCCTACCAAGTGTCGGTGCCTTTGGAAAAGTAACAATCCAAGAAAAATTTCCCGACTTGAATTGGGTTGTGGGGTATGTAATGGTGTCATATAGGGATATTCCATTTGGAGATGGTTTGGAAAAGCCTTTATTCTTCACACATGATCTCTTATTTGAAAAGAATAGGACAAATATTGTTTTCATAGTGCAAAGAACACAAAAAATCTTTACAAAATTTGCTATGCGGATTTGAAGAACTGGTTCCCCTCTTGATGACATAATCTCAACAGAGGAGATTATTGGAATTTTAGCAGAAAGGTATGAGATTTTCATCTTTATAGGAAGAGGGAAGGAGTTTACCAAAAAAAAAAAAAAAAAAAAAAAAACCAAAACCAAAACCAAAAAAAAACCAGAAAGAAAGAAAAGCTAAGCAAAATGGATCTAAAGCATGACAAAGTTTCCCAACAGAATATTTAAGTCTTCTAAAAAAAAACAAAAGTAGTAGTCTGCTTTGCTTACTGGTAAGAGGAAGTGCCAGCAGGTCAGTTTGCAGTCTCCAGAAAAATAGCAATATCAAAGCCTGAACATTTTCTGAGAGTAGAGTAAATCATTACGACTGGCATACTCCGTTGGTTTGTGAGCAACTTTGAAGACACTGAATTATTTCAAGAGCATAAGATTTACTTAATGGGCTGGTTGGAAAAAGTGTTTTTTTCCTTTTTTTAAAAAAAGTTATTGAACTATAGTTGGTGTACACTACTATATGTTACAGGTGTACAATATAGTGATTCTTAAATTGTAAAGGTTATACTTCTTTTATAGCCGCTATAAAATATTAGCTATATTTCCCATGTTGTTCCATTTATATGAGGCACCTAGAATAGTCAAATTCACAGAGTCATAAAGTGCATTGGTAGATGCGAGGGGCCAGGGTTGGGGAGAGGGATGGGGTCAGTTAAGTCAGTTCTGTCTCATATCTGACTGCAGTCATGTCTGACTCATTGCAACCCCATGGACTGCAGCATGCCAAGCTTCCCTGTCCATCACCAATGCCCAGAGCTTGCTCAAACTCATGTACATTGAGTCAGTGATGCCATCCAACCATTTTATCCTCTGTTGTCCCCTTCTCCTCCTGCCTTCAATCTTTCTCAGCATCAGGGTCTTTTCCAATGAGTCAGTTCTTCGCATCAGGTGGCCAAAGTATTGAAGCTTCAACTTCAGCATCTGTCCTTCCAATGAATATTCAGGACTGATTTCCTTTAGGATTGACTGGTTTGATGTACTTGCAGTCCAGGGGACTCTCAAGAGTCTTCTCCAACACCACAGTTCAAACGCATCAATTCTTCGGTGCTCAGCTTTCTTTAAGGTCCAACTCTCACATCCATACATGACTACTGGAAAAACCATAGCTTTGACTAGATGGACCTTTGTCAGTAAAGTAATATCTCTGCTTTTTAATGCTTTTTAGGGTGCTCATAACTTTTCTTCCAAGGAGCAAGCATCTCTTAATTTCATGGCTGCAATCACCATCTGCAGTGATTTTGGAGCCCAAAAAATAAAGTGTGTCACTGTTTCCACTGTTTCCCCACCTATTTGCCATGAAGTGATGGGACCAGATGCCATGATCTTAGTTTTTTGAATGTTGAGTTTTAAGCCAACTTTTTCACTCTCCTCTTTCACTTTCACCAACAAGCTCTTTAGTTCTTCTTCACTTTCCACCATAGGGTGGTGTTATCTGTATATCTGAGGTTATTGATATTTCTCCTGGCAATCTTTATTCCAGCTTGTGCTTCATCCAGTCCCAATATTTCTCATGATGTACTCTGCATACAAGTTAAGTAAGCAGAGTGCCAATATACAGCCTTGATGTACTCCTTTCCCAATTTGGAACCAGTCTGTGGTTCCATGTCCGGTTCTAACTGTTGCTTCTTGACCTGCATACAGATTTCTCAGGAGGCATGTAGGGTGGTCTGGTATTCCTCTTTAAGAATTTTCCAGTTTATTGTGGTCCACATAGTCAAAGGCTTTGGCATAGTCAATAGAGCAGAAGTAGATGTTTTTCTGGAACTCTCATTTTATTGATGACACAATGGATGTTGGCAATTTGATCTCTGGGTCCTCTGCCTTTTCTAAATCCAGCTTGAACATCTGAAAGTTCTCTGTTCATGTACTGTGGAAGCCTGGCTTGGACTGTTTTGAGCATTGCTTTGCCAGCATGTGAGATGAGAGCAATTGTGCAATAGTTTGAACATTCTTTGGCATTGCCTTTCTTTAGGATTGGAATGAAAACTGACCTTTTCAAGTGCTGTGGCCACTGCTGAGTTTTCCAAATTTGCTGGCATATTGAGTGTAGCACTTTAACAGCATCATATTTTAGGACTTGAAATAACTCAACTGGAATTCCATCACCTCCACTAGCTTTGCTTGTAATGATGCTTCCTAAGGCCCACTTGACTTCACATTCCAGGATCTCTGGCTCTAGGTGAGTGATCACACCCTCATGATTATCTGGGTCATGAAGATCTTTTTTGAATTGTTCTTCTGTGTATTCTTGCCACTTCTTAATATCTTCTGCTTCTGTTAGGTCCATACCATTTCTGTCCCTTATTGTGCCCATCTTTGCATGAAATATTCCATATTCCCTTGATATCTCTAATTTTCCTGAAGAGATCTCTAGTCTTTTCCCATTCTGTATTCTGTTGTTTTCCTCAATAGAAAACAATAGAATAGAATGGGGAGTTAGTGTTTAATCGGGGCGCAGTTTCAGTTTAGGAAGATGAAAAATTCAGAAGAGGATGATGGTTGCACAGCAGAAGTGTTTTTCAAATAAAGAATGTTTTGGCCTCTTTGAATTCTTATTCTTATTTTTATTTTTTTGGTGCAGTGCTTGCCAGTGATTCAAGTGTGTTCAACCTTAGGTGAAACTTCATTTTTCAAATTGCACATGCTTGTGTCATGGAATGCTCTGGAAAGAACTTTCCCAGATCTCAAGCCCACATACATTGTGACTTGGCCCGTGAGAGCTTTCTCTGTTTTATGCTTGGGCCTATAGACTTAACTTTACATTTGCTTTCAGAAACGGAAAAGATAGACTTTCAAAATCTGCTTCCCACCTCAGTAGTTATCAATATTCAAAATATTTAAAGTGGAATGCCTTGGTGGAACAGAACTCTTCCCACACTGATTATTAATAACCCTCTGACCATAAAGTTTTGGTGTTACTCTCAGTTAAGATGGAATAATATTCTGGCAAGGGGAAAGAAAGGGACTTCCTAGATGGCTCAGTGGTAAAGAATCAGCCTGTCAATGCAGGAGATGCAGGAGATGCGGGTTCTTGGGGAAGATCCCCTGAAGGAGGAAATTGCAACCCAGTATATTAGCCTGGAAAATTCCTCGGACAGAGAGCCTGGTGGTCTACAGTCCATGGGGTCACAAAGAGTCAGACACAACTGAGCACACATGTGCAAGGAGAAAGAATTTGTCACCTAAAATATTGGAGTGGGAGACTGGGCTTGCCACATACACACTAGCGATACTGTGTGTGAAATAGACAACTAATGACAGCCTATTGGATCGCACAGGAAACCCTACTCAGTGCTCCGTGGTGACCTAAATGGGAAGGAAATCCAAAAAAGAGGGCATATATGTATGTGTACAGCTGGTGCACTTTGCTATACCTTAGAAACTAATACAGCATCGTAAAGCAACTATGCGCGCATGTATGGTGTGTGGTGTGTGTGCCTGGGGCGCGTGCTAAGTTGCTTCAGCCCAGCCCAACTCTTTGCGACTCTTACGGACTGTAGCCAGTCAGGCTCCTCTGTCCATGGAATTCTCCAGGCAAGAACATTGGAGTGGGTTGCTATGCCCTCCCCCAGGGGATCTTCCCAATCCAAGAATCGAACCTGCGTCTCTTATGTCTCCTGCATTGGCAGGTGGATTCTTTACCACTAGCGCCATACTCCAATAAAAATCAATAACAAAAAATATTGCAGTGGGGCAAAATCTACGTTTTTTTAAAAGGTGAATGAGTATTTCAGGTCTTTGCCGCCTGCCCCCACCCAGGATGTGGAGGGAACCCTCAAGAAAAACAACTCCATGCTTGATGTTTCACAGCAAACAATACCTGTCCAGCCGTCTCCTGGTGACTTTTGTCTTCCTAAATCTAATCCCGAGATAAATCTTGTTTCCTACACTTGACGGGTCCCTCTTTCACTCATCCTGGATCCATCAGGCACATTGTGGTTGGCTCATTGTGAAGAAACAAAACTGACAGCTTCCTTCCTCCAAGTAAACAGCACTGCTACTTAGACACAGTTCAAGGAGTTTATCACCCCGATGTCGCTCTTCTTCTAGGCGGGCAAAGGAGAGTCAGCTCTAAGTTCCAGCTCAGCTGCTTCATCCCCTGCCAATATTTCCAATTTTCACCAACAGAAAAAAGTTGCAATTACTCAATCAGTGGCCTGTTTTCACAGCCCTCACCTCCATTTTTCTCCTGTTCACTAAGGTAACCGTGAACCCCTCATCTTTGCTCCCCTTGGCTGCCATTTATGGTCATGATATGAGTACAGGAACGGGGGACCCTATTGATGCCATGTCAGCATTGGATTTCTCTCTGCTTTAACCCTGGACAACTGAGGTGGAATAGAGTTAGCATGGGATCTCCTTGCCTGGCCCTCCCCCCAGTCTCGCAGTTTCCATCCTCTCGGTTCACTGGAGGAGAGGTCAAGAAATTCAGGGGCTCCCCCAGCAGGACACCAGGACAGAAGGGGCTGTGATGTCATGCCGGGTGCTTGCAGAGGATCTGGTCAGGGAAACCACGTCCTGCCATCCAGCAGTATTCCCCGTTCTCATGCTCTCCAGAAGACAAATCATTCCCACTTCCCATTGTTTCTCCAGGCACTAGCTTCCTCTTGTTTGTCCCACTTTCATAAACCAATGAGTCATGTCACGTGCTTGAGCGACTTCCCTCCTGAGGGTCATTCCAGGACCAGCCCCATCAGAGATCTGAACAGCAGCTGGGGCAGCAGTTCTGTTTGGGGTTCTGATCTATAGGTTGGGTTTTGTTCGTATCATTTCTTACAGAGGAGTGTGAAGGAAAAAGCTTCATGGGTCTATTTTTTTTTTCTTTTTTTGGCTTTTTTGCTGGCAAACAGCTCAGAAGTGCTGATCTGAATCCCCATGTTGTTCGGGACTCCAAACAAAATGTCTGGGGATACTTAGTTTACCCTGCGGGAAAGGGGGGCAGTACTCGCAAAACATTCATTGTGAGAAACAGCTTTTCAGCCTGCTTAGGTGAGTGCTGTCATCAGCAAGGAGGGTAGTAGCATCCTCAGAGTGTGCTCTGGGGCCCCTGGGTGTCGCAGCTCCATGCACACCTCCCTTCCTGAGAGGCAGCAGGTTTGAACAAAGGCCCTGCTGACGGAATGGTTGAGGAGCTCCCTGAGATGGCGTTGCTAGTGTCACACGAAGGTGGGTTGGCCCAGGGAAGCTGGCATGGAGGTGACCAGAGCCTGCTGCTTGCCTGGATGCTCTGCAAGGGAGGTGCTTCTATAGGAAGTGGAGGTGGAAGGGAATGAGAAGATGGACATTTTAAAGGCATTGTGGTATGTGTAAAGAGGAGACGTGTCACTTTCAGAAAGGCATTTCCTTTGTTTGTTCTTAAGGGTGCAAAGGATTTACCAGTTTACATCTCATCCACCCAGGGTAACACAGGATTTCTAATGACCTTGTCTCCTTATGGGACTGGGCTTTGAGTATGGCAGAGGAGGAAGCTGCTAGTTCTGTCTTGGGTCCTTCCATTTCAGTCCCTTCACCCTTGTTTTCCCACATTTTATCCTCCCATCCCCATTCTACCCACACCAAGACCTCGTTAGGGCACAGATGTTTTGTCAAGGCCTCTCTGTTCTGTCACCAGGAAGCCTGGGTTTTGGACCTGGCTCAGGGACTATCCGGAGAAGGCAATGGCACCCTACTCCAGTACTCTTGCCTGGAAAATCCATGGATGGAGGAGCCTGGTAGGCTGCAGTCCATGGCGTCGCTAAGAGTCGGACATGACTGTGCGACTTCACTTTCACTTTTCTCATTCATGCATTGGAGAAGGAAATGGCAACCCACTCCAGTATTCTTACCTGGAGAATCCCAGGAACGGCGGAGCCTGGTGGGCTGCCATCTATGAGGTCGCACAGAGTTGGACAAGACTGAAGTGACTTAGCAGCAGCAGCAGCAGCAGGCACTATATCAGGGAATCCATTTACCCTCCCTCTATGTGGGGCAACACTTCCCCTCCTGAAGCAGGAAAAAGATCTCTTGGGGGGACCTCAGTGGGTTCTTGGGAGGTGGAGATGTGCTGTTTCAGCCAGCCCTAAAGGATGGCTGAGCGTTGGCCCTGGGAAGTGGGGAGAGAAGGGGAATGGGCAAGGAGTGTGTGTTCCAGGAACGAGGGCATGTATGCAATGGCTTTGAAGAGAAGAGCTGTGATGGGAAAAAGGAGAGGTCTTCATACCTAGACCTTGGGTGGGAACCTGCGGCAGGGCTGGAGAGCAGTAAGGCTGAAACAGGCAATGGAGACAGAAACCAGACCAAAGGCTGCTCGTATGAGTATTTTCAGGATTTTCATATTAGTGCTAGTCAATTAGTCATGTTAGACTCTTTGCGACCCCATGGACTGTAGCCTGCCAGGCTCCTCTGTCCATGGGATTCTTCAGGCAAGACTACTGGAGTTGACAGCCATTCCCTTCTCCAGGGGATCTTCCTGACCTGGGGATGGAACCTGGGTCTCCTGCATCACAAGAGGGTTCTTTACTGATATTAACCCAACAACAATGAGAAGCTGATTCTTCAGCAGAAAATCTGGCTAAACAATGGTGAGGTAAGACCCCCTCCTCAAATTACTGACATCAGAAGGGAGTGGAGGCATAGACTGTGGACTTCAAGGACCTAATCCAAAATAGTGGGGATAAATACAATATTGTTATTTAAAAGATTTTGCCCCCAAAATGACATTAACAAAAACAAGAACAAAACAGTGTGTCATCATCACCACTATCACCTCCACCACAGCCACCATCGTGCTTTGACTTTAAAAAAGGAGACACTTTAGCAAAAAAGAAAAAAAAAAAAAAAAGGGATAACCTTAGAATAAGGGAAATTACTTAGATTTAATCATTTTGTCTTTATGAAGAAAATCTACATTGCTGTGACTATTGTTATCACTATTACTATTTTGACCTGGGCCCGTGAAAACTTTTTCATAGTCTGGCAGTCACCAACGTAGTGGCATTTGGAAATCATTGGTGAAGGTCAGCAGTTCTTGGGATGGTGAAGAAGACACAAGGCTGATGTGAATGCGTTTATGGGAGATGAAATATCAGGCTGGATTGGGGGTCAGTTAGGGATACAGGGGAGGGTGATGGGTATACAAGCCTCTAAGATCTTTTCTCCAAGATGGGGGAGCAAAAGCAGGTGTGCTCATCTTCTCCTGAGAGAACTCCAAAATTACAACTCACTGCTGAACAACCATTGACAGGAGAATGTAGGATCCCACCAAAAAAATATATCCGACTTCCAAGGGCAAAGGAGAAGCCCCAGCAAGATGGTAGGAGGGACAAAATCATGTTTAGAATCAAACCCCATACCCGCCAGAGATGCTCAGAGGGCTCAAACAAACCTTGTGTGCACCAGGACCCAGAGACCCCACAGAGACCGAGACAGAACTGTGTTTGAATGTCTCCTGCAGAGGTACGGGTCAGCAGTGGACTGCTGCAGGGGCCGGGGCCCTGGGTGCAGCAGACCTGGGTATGGCGTAAGCCCTCTTGGAGGAGGTCACCATTAACCCCACCATAGAGCCACGAGAACTTACACAGGCCTGGGGAAACAGACTCTTGGAGGGCAGGAACAAAACCTTGTGTGCAGCAGGACCTGGGAGAAAGGAGCAGTGACCCCACCAGAGACTGAACCAGACTTGCCTGTGAGTGTCCAGGAGTCTCCGTGGAGGCGTGGAGGCCTGCTGCAGGGTCGGGGCACTGAGTGCAGCAGTGTGTGCATGTGACCTGTTGAAGGAGGTCTCCATTATCTTCATTACCTCCACCATAGTTTGACCTCAGGTCAAACAACAGAGAGGGAACACAGCTCCACCCATCAACAGAAAATTGGATTAAAGATTTTCTGAGCATGGCCCTGCCCATCAGAATAAGACCCAGTTTCCCCCTTAGTCAGTCTCTCCCATCAGGAAGCTTCCATAAGCCTCTTATCCTTCTCCATCAGAGGGCAGATAGACTGAAAACCACAACCACAGAAAACTAACCAATCTGATCACATGGACCACAGCCTTGTCTAACTCAATGAAACTATGAGCCATGCCATATAGGGCCACCCAAGATGGGCAGATCATGGTGGAGAGTTCTGACAAAATATGATCCACTGGAGAAGGGAATGACAAACCAGTATTCTTGCCTTGAGTATGAAAAGGCAAAAAGATAGGACACTGAAAAATGAGCTCCTCAGGTTGGTAGGTGCCCAATATGCTACTGGAGATCAGTGGAGAAATAACTTCAGAAAGAATGAAGAGATGGAGCCAAAGCAAAAACAACACCCAGTTGTGGATGTGACTGGTGATGAAAGTAAAGTCTGATACTGTAAAGAGCAATATTGCATCAGAACCTGGAATGTTAGGTCCATGAATCAAGGCAAATGGAAAGTGGTTAAACAGGAGATGGCAAGAGTGAACATTGACATTTTAGGAATCAGCGAACTAAAATGGACTGGAATGGGTGAATTTAACTCAGATGACCATTACATCTACTACTGCGGGCAGGAATCCCTTAGAAGAAATGGAGTAGCCATCATGGTCAACAAAAGAGTCCAAAATGCAGTAGTTGGATGCAATCTCAAAAATGACACAGAATGATCTCTGTTCATTTCCAAGGCAAACCATTTAATATCACAGTATTCCAAGTCTATGCCATCATCAGTAATGCTGAAGAAGCTGAAGTTGAACAGTTCTATGAAGACCTCCAAGTCCTTCTAGAACTAACACCCAAAAAAGATGTCCTTTTCATTATAGGGGACTGGAATGAAAAAGCAGGAAGTCAAGAGATACCTGGAGTAACAGGCAAATTTGGCCTTGGAGTACAAAAGGAAGCAGGGCAAAGGCTAATAGAGTTTGGCCAAGAAAATGCACTGGTCACAGCAAACACCCTTTTCCAACACAAGAGAGGAATCTACACATCGGCATCACCAGATGGTCAATACTGAAATAAGATGAATTCTATTCTTTGCAGCCAAAGAAGGAGAAGCTCTATGCAGTCAGCAAAAACAAGACTAGGAGCTGACTGTGGCTCAGATCATGAACTCCTTATTGGCAAATTCAGACTTAAATTGAAGAAAGTAGGGAAAACCACTAGACCATTCAGGTATGACATAAATCAAATCCCTTATGATTATACAGTGGAAGTGACAAATAGATTCAACATATTAGATCTGATAGATACAGTGCCTGAGGAACTATGGACAGAGGTTTGTGACATCGTACAAGAGGCAGTGATCAAGACCATCTCCAAGAAAAAGAAATGCAAAAAGGCAAAATGGTTGTCTGAGGAGGGCTTAAAAATAACTGAGAAAAGACGAGACGTGAAAGGCAAAGGAAAAAAGGAGAGATATACCTATTTGAATGTAGAGTTCCAAAGAATAGCAAGGAAAGATAAGAAAACCTTCAGTGATCAATGCAAAGAAATAGAGGAAAACAAACAAAAAAAAAAAAAAAATGGGAAAGACTAGAGATCTCTTCAAGAAAGTTAGAGATACCAAGGGAATATTTCATGCAAAGATGAGCACAGTAAGGGACTGAAATGGTACGGACCTAAGAGAAGCAGAAGATATTAAGAAGAGGTGGCAAGAATACACAGAACTACACACAAAAAAATCTTCATGACCCAGATAATCATGATGGTGTGCTCACCCACCTAAAGCCAGACATCCTGGAATGCAAAGTCAAGTGGAAGCATCACTACAAACAAACCTAGTGGAGGTGATGGAATTCCAGTTGAGTTATTTCAAGTCTTAAAAGATGATGCTGTTAAAGTGCTGCACTCAATGCCAGCAAGTTTGGAAAACTCAGCAGTGGCCACAGCACTTGGAAAGGTCAGTTTTCATTCCAATCCTAAAGAAAGGCAATGCCAAAGAATTTTCAAACTATTGCACAGTTGCACTCACCTCACATGCTAGCAAAGCAATGCTCAAAACTGTCCAAGCCAGGCTTCCACAGTACATGAACAGAGAACTTTCAGATGTTCAAGCTGGATTTAGAAAAGGCAGAGGACCCAGAGATCAAATTGCCAACATCCAGTAGATCATTGAAAAAGCAAGAGAGTTCTAGAAAAACATCTACATCTGCTTTATTAACTATGCCAAAGACTTTGACTGTGTGCATCACAACAAACTGGAAAATTCTTCAATAGATAGGAATACCAGACCACCTTACAACAGTTAGAATCGGACATGGAACAACAGACTGGTTCCAAATTAGGAAAGAAGTATGTCAAGGCTGTATATTGGGACGCTGCTTATTTAACTTATATGCAGAGTATATCATGAGAAATGCTGGGGCTGGATGAAGCACAAGCTGGGATAAAGGTTGCTGGGAGAAATATCGATAACCTCAGATACGCGGGTGACACCACCCTTATGGCAGAAAACGAAGAAGAACTAAAGAGCCTGTTGGTGAAAGTGAAAGAGAAGAGTGAAAAAGTTGGCTTAAAACTCAACATTCAAAAAACTAAGATCGTGGCATCTGGTCCCATCACTTCATGGCAAATAGGTGGGGAAACAGCAGAAACAGTGTCAGACTTTATTTTTGGGGGCTCCAAAATCATTGCATATGGTGACTGCAGCCAATAAATTAAGAGACGCTTACTCCTTGGAAGTAAAGTTATGACCACCCTAGACAGCATATTAAAAAGCAGAGACATTACTTTGCCAACAAAGGTCCATCTAGTCAAAGCTATGGCTTTTCCAGTAGTCATGTATGGATGTGAGAGTTGGACCTTAAAGAAGCTGAGCACTGAAGAATTGATGCTTTTGAACTATGGTGTTGGAGAAGACTCTTGAGAGTCCCTTGGACTGCAAGGAGATCCAAACAGTCCATCCTAAAGGAAATCAGTCCTGAATTCATTGGAAGGACTGATGCTTATGCTGAAACTCCAATACTTTGGCCATCTGAAGTGAAGAACTGACTCATTGGAAAAGACCCTGATGCTGGGAAAGACTGAAGGCAGGAGCAGAAGGGGACAACAGAGGATGAGATGGTTGAATGGCATCAGTGACTCTATGATCATGAGTTTGAATAAACTCTGGGAGTTGGTGATGGACAGGGAGGCCCGGCGTGCTGCAGTCCGTGGGGTTGCAGAGTCAGACATGACTGAGGGACTAAACTGAACTGAACTGAAGCTGCTTGCAACACACTATATACTCGACAAATGTCGGTTGAGACTTAAGTCAAATTGGTAATAATAATAGGTACTCTATATAATGAACAATTGGATTTTGTTGTCCAATCACTAAGTTGTGTCCAGCTCTTTGTGACTCCATGGACTACAGCCCTCCAGGCTCCTCTGCCCTCCACTATCTTCCAAAGTTTCCTCAGATTCATGGCCATTGAGTCTGGGAGACTATCTAACCATCTTGTCCTCAGCCGTATCCTTCTCCTGTTGCCGTTGGTCTTTCCCAGCATTACGTGTTTTTCTAATGACATAGCTAAGAGAGGTGTTATTATTCCCAAATTAGAAAATTTTAAATGGCGTCTAAGTTTCACATTGTGTTTCCATTGGACAGTGATATTCTATCGGAGCTGGAAATGTTTCTTTCCTGGGATTAAAATTGGCTTTTAGAATGTGTTTATTGCCTTCTCCTTGTGTTTATGTCCAAGCCAGCAAACTATGTAACCACAGATCACACTAGCCACACCTTCAAATACTTTGAATCCATGAGAGATGGTCAATCTGGTCCAACACTCTGTGTCAAGAAAACTGAAAGATGACTGTGTCTTCATTATGTACAGAATCTCTCATGCCAACGTTTGCTGAAACAACCCAGAGGAAAAGAAATCATGAGATCACAATGTCAAAAAGCGAAATGGAAGAATTACAAGCTCACCACGGTTTTAATGATTATGGCTGGAACGGGGAATGCTGGAGAAGGTGACAAATGAGTTCTGTGTCTTTTACTGTGGGAAAGTTGGTTGATTTTTTTTTTTTTCTAATTAATTCTGTACGTTCCAGATACTGACTAGAATTGAGTACATTTATTTTGTGACCTTTATATTTGATATATAACAAATTACTTTGTCCATGAAAAAAAAAATGAAGCTGACACATACCTTAGTTCCCATATCTAATTTATCACTACGCTGGCAATAAGTAATCTATCCAGTTAATTATTATTCGTCAAGAAATCTCAAGAAATCCCATACACAAGTTTGTTCTTTTCACACAATATCTGTGTTCAGAAGTTAATCCCCCTTCAGTTTCCTTTCCCCCTGTGAGCCTCCGAATCAAGTTGGGGCCTCGGGGGCAACAGGTGAGACCCTCTGGCTTCTTGGAGTCCATCCCTCGGTCGGGGCGGCTCCTCGGGGCGCACAGCCTGCTCCTTCCCTGGGGCGTGGGTCCCCTGGTGGCTGTCCAGCTGGCACATGGCAGTCAGGCTGGACCAAAAGGGGGATGGGTCATGTCTGGCTGACTCTGTCCCCTACTGCCCTGTACTGGCTTCACCGCTCCACAGCCATCTCCTAGTCCTCCGGGTGCTTCAGAGGGTCATGCTGCCGATACCCAGGCAGGCGGCAGCTTGGTGTGCTGAGCCTTCTCAGCCTCGTTGGGTCCCCTCGTCTGTCTTCATGACGGAGGCCTCCCCGCTCTGCACGATTAAAGGCAGTTGGCGCACTGGTCCAGGCTGCCGCCTGGTGCATCCTGGTCTCCTTCCTCCCCAGCATCAAGGCTTGGGGGATGGATGCGGGGCGTGGGGGTGGGGGAGGGTTGGGGGCGGTCCAGGACATAGCAGATCCCTTCCTTGCTGCTGGTACTGACCACGGGGAGCAAGAACCGGTGGCTCCTACAGCTCGATGCAGCGTCTGTCTCTTTCAGAAGTTGTTTCTCTTGGCAGCCTCAAGCAGTTTATCATTTTCAGGAGTGCGGGTGCCCACCCCTGGTCGTGCCAGGGGCATAGGAGGGCAAGGTGAGGTGGGGAGAGGGGAAGTGTGAGGTCAGGCTGGGCCGTGCCCCCTAGGGCTCTTGGTCCAGGATACAAGCCTCCTCGGGTGCCATCTCAGTCACGCGGCTAAGGGGTTCCTGGTTTAGGTCCATCCTGTAAAAGTGGCTGGCAGTGGTTGCGTCTAGGAAGTACCACCTGGGGGCCAGTTTAGGGCCTTGATCAAGGATGTGACTTCCTGACCATTGAGCTCCTGCTGGAGCTTCTGGATGTGGGCTCAGCAGAGGCTCTAGGTCACTGTCTCCCAGAACCAGCACCCCGCCCAGCTGCACGGAGGCCTCTGTAATCTGCACCTTCTTAAACTGGGCATCGTGGTTGTGCGTGCTGTCTGCTAACCTGGATGCACCCACAGCTGCTCAGGCACCCACTGCTGTCGCTCTCCAGGAGCGGCCTGCCCTCTGCTAGGTCTCCTGCACCCTGGTGGGCCGCTTGCACAGGAAGGTGTGAAAGCCTGAGGCTGCCAGCTGGCTTGGGTCCCCATCCACCTGCACTGGGTTGGCCTTGGCCGTGGCGAGCACCTCCTTGTGGCCTTTTATGTGCTCACATATGAGGCGCTGCCTGGGACCCCACGGAGGAGCCAGAGACCGTGCAGGGGCCATCATCCTGCCCCTGGGGCTCCCTACCCAGGGTGGCCCCAGGCAGGATGCCTGCGTGGTACCCACTGGTATTCAAGACAGCAATGTACTGGAGTTTCAGGTCTGAAGTACGGAATTCTTCTGAAGACCCCCCCGGGACAAAGGAAAAGTGCACAGATCCTTACTTGGGTTTGGAGGATGTGCAAGCAGAGAAAGACAATTAAAATTCAACTATTGGATGGAACTTTGCAACTCAAAGGCATTGTATCTAAAATGAACTTTTTAATTTCCTTGCTAAACTCTTTATACTAGGGTAATACAGCACATGACCACACCAGAAAGAAGTTTTTCTGAAGGTTCTTTAGCCCACCCAGCATAACGCCTCCACATGCGTCTCCTGGTTACCACCGTTGACCTTCTGAGCAGCTGGTAGTTCACTTTTTATCTCTGCTGAGTCAAGACACTTTGCATTCGGGCCCAAGCAGCTCCTCATCTGCTTTTTACACCAACAGAAAAGTTGTAAGTTGAAGTATTGGTGAGTCAAATGTCACAGCTAAATAGAAGGAGAATGCTGTCCGCCCACACCAAGCCTCTGAACTAACTTCCTGGAGGTCATCTGAGTTACTAAGTCCCCTGGGCATTTTCCATTACCTCCTTGACGTTTCCTCCTGCGTTCGGCACTATTTACCTTTCTCATCTCTGGCTGCTCCTCCTGGGTCTCCTCTCTAGACTCTCCTTCCACTGATCATCCTTAAAGTATATTCATATTTTTAATTTGTATTTCAAGACTTTGAGCATTTCTGTTTGAAAGTGAGAAGCAAAATAAAATTCAGAAACCGATTCCTGAAATAATACAAGCTTTTAATGTACTCTGATAACTTTCTGACATAGTGGGAAGATTTCTTTTTCTATACTGTATTGTGTGGGTGTCTCCAAGTGTTACCCTGGACTATAGGAATGGGCTCCTGTGTGCACACACATCCACTCCCCCCCCCCCCCCCCAACACACACACACATCTATCTGTACATACTGGCTTAAGCCAAACTCTTGTCTTGCAGATGCAGAAATTGTTGCTTTGTTTCTCTGATAAAACTGATTTTAGACAAAAAATAGGGACGATGACTCTCTTGGACCATGCTCATATTAATAGAAAAGAAGCATTCTTTTCTTTGTTCTATGTGAAACTTGAAATGAGGAAAAGCAATTCTAACATAAATCATGCAAGCATTGTAATTACTATAAATAAGAAAATTCAAGAAGATTCAATCATTGTATAGAATAGTAAAGTATGGACGGAGAAACCTGGTAGGCTATAATCCACGGGGTCTGACATGACTTAGCGACTAAACCACCAACTCGTTTCTTGTATCATGTTGTTAAATAAATCTTGAAACAGATGAAAAATAGAAGATGAATATAATGACGATGGTGCCCAGATTCTAATCTTGGTCTTCTTGTCACTGCACACATTTCCCAGGTGAGTCTTTCCCGGGAGTAGATGCATTTCGACTCTGTTTCTAGCTCAGATTCCTCTCCTGAGTTCCAGATGCAAGATGCATAATTGTCCACTGGGTGGGCATCTGTGCATCTGGGCGCTTTGGGAACCCAAATCTGGACGGTCAAGCTGAAGTCATCTCCTGTCCATTCCTTCCCTGTCATCCTCTCCTCTTTTCCTTTCTTGGTGAATGGCATCGTGTTCTATCTGTTTCCCAAGCAGGAATCTATTAGTCTCTCCTCACATCTTCGTTATTGCAGTTAGCAATTTTGCTAATTGTCATCTGCTTAAAAATCCTCCGATTAGGAAGCAGATAAAGCGCCCTCGAGAAACCCCTAAAGGCGTTGACCTGTATTATTCTCATTTAGGGGATGAAATCGTGGTGCACATGATTGGGTTTTTGAATAAATGGTCATGACTGCACTTCAATTTTATGTTACCCTTCACCTCCCACTTCCCACCTTTAATCTCTTCACACTGTGATCAGAGTGTGTGATTCTGTCATCAGAATCAAGTGACGCTTGATTCTGTTGCTCCACTGCTTAAAGGTTTCTAGTTTTCAGGAAATAATCCAGACTCCTTGAGGGTCCTTCATGAGCTGTCCTGGCCTTGTCTACCTCTTTAGTCTCATCTTTGAAATTCAAATTCTCCTGCCCTGCCCTTGGAAGCATCTTGAGCTCTCATTCTGATCCTTCTCTTGACTTTGTGCTTTCAATACATCTCCCACTTGCAGCCCCAGCTTTGGCATAAAAACTTCTTCTTGCTCCTGCTCAGTCGTGTCCGACTCTTTGCAACCCCATGGACTGTAGCCCTCCAGGCCCCTCTGTCCATGGGATTCTCCATGCAAGAATACTGGAGTGGGTTGCCATTCCCTACTTCAGCGGATCTTTCCGACCCAGGGATCAAAATGTCTCTTCTGCGTTGGCAGGTGGATTCTTTACCGCTGTGCCATCTGGGAAACCATTTGGGCTTATTAAATGCCAGGCATTCGATTCTGTCCTTTATATTGTACTATCTAATCATATTGGTTACACATGTCTGACCCTCACATTTTTCAGGTTTAGAATACTGAAATAGTTTGCTTGGTGACCCAGCTAGTGAGATACAGAGCTGGATTGAAATTCAGGTCTTTCTGAAACTCTAAACAAGCCTTCCTAATATGTCTGAGCTTTTACATGAAGCTGTTTGTAAACATCCCTCTTGAAAATAATTACATTACAGATGCTATTTTCTTCTTCTTCTTTTTCCCCTTTTACCTGGAAATAAGTAATGAAACCCATGACCAGAAGCATGTGTTGTCACAAAATAAGTCATGGGTTTCATACCAGGAAGCTGAATCCAGCTGAGACCAACTCACTCCTGTCAATAAACTCTAGGAGAACAGAGACCATGCATTTAAAGTGTGGCTCTAAATCAAACCTGATGAACAAATATTGAGACTGCATAGAATTTTATGCTAACAATTCATAATGAAAATAATTTTGGATGGGAGGGGAGTTTGGGGGTAAAATGGATGCATGTATATGTATGTCTGAGTCCCTTTGCTGTCCACCTGAAATGATTGCAACAAAGGATGTTGGGATAACCGGCTAAAACAAGAAGTTAAAAAAAATAAAATAAAATGAAACGATCCTATCCATCCCCTCTCTTCCCTTTTCTCCAACCCCTCTTATTTTCTGATTCTTTTTATCTTGACGAGACTGTCCAATGGAAATTTGCTTTGGAGGGAAAGGACATGGGTCAGAACATATGGCCTTGGGTCTCCGTGCTTTGCTGCTCTGAGCGCGAGGCGGGGCAGGCACAGGAAGGGCTGGGAGGGGCCGCAACAGGAGGGTGGGGCGGGGCTTGCGTGCAGAGGAGGCTGGGTGGGGTCACTTGGCTGCCGCAGCCTCTCCTTGGTCTGGGACTGTCCTGAAGGTGAATTCCAGTGCCCCAGAAGCAATGACAGGGCAGCGGAGTCCTGCCATCTCCCCCGGAAAATGTATGCCTTTTGCTCCACACTCTTGGGGGCAGTGGTCCACGTACTCTGTTTTGTGCCTTTTGATTAGAAGCAAATAATTGTGCTTAGCTAATGTCGCCTGCAGGGGTGGGGGGGTGGGGGTGGGGAGAGACCTTCTAAAGACTTTCTGAATGACTGAGCTGTTTGCTGGAGGTGAGAGGCAAGTGAAGAACTGCCCCTAATCCTTGCAAATTTGTTTGGGTTTCTTTTTAATTTCGAGGGACTGGAATCTCTTACTAGAAACATATTTTGTTATGCAAATGAATCATCACCTCACCCCCACTCCTTCACCGACCCCCACCCTGCCACTGTCCTTTCCAGTCCCCTCCAGAATTCCTAAATTAGAGAGCCAGTAAATGGTAGTTAGAAAATGCCTAAAGGAATGGAGCACTATTGCTCTTGTTCAGAGGGCTAAATTTTGGTGTGTGTTAGAAATTTTGAGTTAAAAAGGAAGCCTTTTCAAGCCTCAGTCTTTGGGAGAGTCTTCTTTGGTTGCATATCTGAATCAATCCTTATTCACTGAGTGTTTCTTACCTGAGTCAGGAAGCTACTGAAAAGAAAACAGAATCACAAAAACCTCTGCCTTAGGAGTGTACGGACTCTGAGAAGCCAAGCTGTTTAACACAACAGACTGGGGACCGCTCAAGCCAGGGTATGTGCTTACTTAGCTTTGTGTTTCCGCACCTGCTAAGCAATTCAATATAGAGTGATTGGCAAACACAGTACGAGAACCATATATGCTCGGTGCCAGGGAGCGATGCCTTCTAAAGATGCTCCAGAAAAAGGAAGTAATCCCTGTGTGCTGATTGGACAGACAAGGCTTCCCAGAATATCTGACCTAGTTCTGGGAGAAGGAAAAGGTTAAAAGGCATGTTTTCTGGGGCTGGGAAATGATGGGCAAACTGAGAATGGACCAGTCTGAGCTTGAGAGAATTTGTGCTGGAGGGATAGGGATTACAAAATAAATAAATAAACACCCTGAATAGTAAGTACCATTTGGCTCAGGAAAATTGTAATTATTTTTTCTTTCTGTTGAAGGTCTACCGTGGGATGAGATCAACTACCGTTGCCATCTTGTTTCCTATTTAGAGCTGGTATGATTCTAGGTTTGGTTGGAAGGCTGTTGGGGGTCATGGCTATTGCTAGAGAGACTAGAAGTCGCTGCTCCACTGAGGGTGAGAATGGCAATGTCTTTGCCTCGAAGGATGTTTCGTTCATTCCTTTAAAGTGTTTTACTAAAATTGTTGCTGTTCAGTTGCTCAGTCATGTCTGACTCTTCGAGGCCCCATGGACTGCAGCACATCAGGCTTCCGTATCTTCCACCAACTCCCGAAGTTTGCTCAAATTCATGTCCATTGAGTTGGTGATGCTTTTTTACAAAAATCTTTAAGCATATTTCCTTTCGTTTGGCTTCTTGCTATTGTTTTTCTTTGCTGCTGTTGTTATTGAATGGCTGCCTCAGTTGAAGAGTTCATTTGGTCAGTGTTTGCAGTAGGATGTGGGTATTTTCCACATTCTTAACTTGTGAAACCGTCTTGGAGCAGTCTTCACCTCCCATGTCAAATGTGTGAATTTGCAACATGGACAGAGGTAATGCAAAGGGCAAACCCGCCTCTTCCAGGTGCCCAAAGTCATCTTATCAGGAGCATCTCCAAAAGGTCTCAGTATTCTCCATCTCCCCAGACAGAGAGACTGGTCAAAGAATATAGCAAAACAGACAAATACAGGTAACAAACCAAAAATCAGGATCAAGGGAAAGGATCAAGGAGCTTGAAATTAATGAGGATCCAGTATACCTTGTCTGCAAAGGGGGGAAAAAAGTTCACGTTTCTAATGGATTAGTATACAAATATATACAAATCAATGAGATGCAAGTGAAGTCCATAATTTCTGAAGGGAGGCCGAGAAGAGGAGATAAAAATGTGTACTTAGGGGAAAAACGTCCCAAACATAAAATGACTCAAGTGGATGCATTTTTGTCAGTATATTTGGAGACCAAAAGGTTCTGACTCAGAGTGGAAAGTGAATAATTTTTTTCTGAGTGTGGATAAGTTGCAGCCACATAGCCAGAGGGAGCCCTGAGCTATTGGGGGGACAGGAAGTAGGCTGTATTCTTTGCTCCGCTTGACCTCCAGTGCAGAAACACAGGATTTGCATGTAGCTTTTCTTTTCCATTTTGTTGGTTGCTCTCAGTCATGTTCCGTGAATCAGTCATGCCAACCTTTAAATGTTAGGGAGAGAAAGCTATGAAGAGAGAATGGAGATATTTCTAAACTCCACTGAAGCTCACTGGATTAGAAGAGCTGCAATGATAACAGTATTTCTAATTTTGCTTCCTTGACATCTTTCAGTGAACTCAAAGCATCTTATAGATGCCATCTCATTAATTCTTTCAACATCCTAGAGAGGGGGGTGGTGCCAAGGATAATTTATTATCACTTTATGGATTCAGAAATGGGACCAAGAGACTTCTCAGAAACTGATCATGATTATGATTTGAAAAGGTCACCAAAGGTTTTTGAGTCCATTTCTAGAGTCTTCATACTGAACCCTCTCTCATCTCTTCATGTCTCTTTGATCAGATGTCTGAAACACCAAAAAGAGAGAGAATAGATACATTTTTGACAGATATAATCTTCTTAGGGTTTCAGCATTGGGCTTACTTTATACTTGAATGTTTGCACGGAAAATTCTCTAACCTTCAGAAAATGGTCTGTAACACCCAGTATTTCTGAGCAAGACTTTTTGTGATTTCCCTGCATCCAGGTTCTGTTTCTACTGAAGGCCTTTTCTTTTCAACACTACCATCCTCTACCTCTTTGACTGCATCATGAGCTCCCTTTGCAGAAGGGTGAAAGAAATTGTGGGGTTTTTAGTTTTCTATCTCCTAGGACCCAACACAACATCTTTTCCAAGATAGGCATTCAGTGACAGTTAGTTGGAGAAGGAAATGGCTACCCACTCCAATATTCCTGCCTGGAAAATTCCATGGACTGAGGAGCCTGGCAGACTATGGTCCATGAGTTTGCAAAAGAGCCGGACACCACTGAGCAGCTAAGCACCCACACACTAGGGGCGTGTGGGATCTTACTTCACCAACCAGGGATTGAACCCACGCCCTTTGCGGTGGAAGCGCAAAGTCTTAACTGCTGGACCACCAGCGAAGTTCCTTAGGGTGAGCTTTTCTTGGTTTTCCTGACTGTTGTGGTGCTAGTCACTCAGGTGTCTGACTCTTTGTGATCCCATGGACTGTAGGCCCCCGCCCCCCCCCGGGCTCCTCTGTCCGTGGAATTCTCTAGGCAGGAATAACTGGAGTGGGTTGTCATTCTCTTCCCAATCCAGGGATCGAAGCCGGGTCTCCTGCACTGTAGACAGATTCTTTACCATCTGAGCCACCAGGGAAGCCTGACTGTTAATGGCTCAGAAATCTGGCCTTTCTCTGGTCTTGGTAAAGCAGGACTTGCAGTGATGAGAATCTAATGGACTTCTGACTACAAAATCAGCAGGCAGAAGATCCCTTTGAGAAACTGTGCTCGCCTCACAAATGACCCTCCACCTGGTTAGACCCTTTGGAGCCTGGAGTGGTTGGGCCTTTCCTGGCTGCCCAGGGGGGCAGCTGGGCCATGAAGGGTGGGTGGAGGTGGGATGGAGAAGGTGGGGGTTGAGGGAGAGGTTCTGGTCTCAGGGAATCCTTGGGGCTTTTGCCTTGGGTGGTTTCTCCTTTCCTTGTCCATCCCTGACTTTTAAAGGACATTGTAACTCTATTTTCTGGGCCAGGGATTCTGAACGTCGAGTGAGCCATAGAATGAATTTAAATCAGGTGAAAAAAAAAATGTGACCAGGGAAGCATTCCCTAGTTTTAAGTTTCTGAATGCTCCTGGCCTCCCCAAGAAACTTCCAAAGCTTTCGAGAAACCCCAGGGATCTTAAAATGCGGATGAAGACTTGCTCCCACTGGGCATGTGAGATTCAAATTCCTTCCCAGAGTCTGGAAAAGTTGGTTGGTTTCAGCTTGTCCCTCCAGGAAACTCAATTAAATTGTACCAGGCAGTTTCCCCCCACCTCCCCATTTTTTAAATTTGTGGGCTTACTGTGGAAGAACTGGCCCTATAAGAACATGGGTACTAGCAAAAACCTTGCATTTCATTTGCAGTTAAACACTTTTTAAAGAAAATGACATTCTTTTTAAATCTGTGATGCAGGCTCCCCCTCCCCCTCCCCCCCAGCCCTGTTTAATTTTCAAATTTTTAGTTTCGTTTTGGAATCTACCTTTAGAGCTGCGTTGGTTTCCCTTGGCTGCCTGTGGTTTGTACTAGTTTTGTGGCTGGGATGTCAACTCCGGTCACCTTGGCAATGTGAAATATTTGTGAAAAATAAAACAAGCCTCTTGCTTTCCTTTGCATCTTGTTGAAAAAAAAGATGAATTTAGTATCTACCTGTCAAAACCAGAAACCCATTCTCTTGCCCATCCTGTCAATAAGGAATGGTCTTTCCTGTCTGAGTCTCCACTCCCTCAAAACCCTTGAAATAATAGCAATGACTTATCTGATCACTTTATTTTAATCTAAACCAAATCATGCCCCCGTCCCCCAACTTCTTTCCTTTTCTTTCTTTCTCTCTTCCCCCAAAGCAGTTATGCTCATCCGAGTTCAGCAGGAACTAGCAAGGGAGGGAGTTATCACCCTCATTTGACGCAGAGGACAGATACACAATAGAGCATCAAGGGGATACATTCTGGAGTCAGAATGATGAGTTCTGGTTCTGCAACTCGCTAGCTGTGTGAGTTTAGACTTGCTGCTTGACTTCTCTGAACTCTCTGTACAATGAGGATTTAATGTGACCTATGATTGAGAGTCCCTGCAAAGTTCCATGAGATGGGATATGATGAGCTTAGCACAATGCCTGGTACAGAGTGAGCATGCAAATGTGGTCAGCAGTGTTTATTATTATTATTAATCTGAAGAGCATTAGTCCCGTGAGATAGATAGTCACTGAAAAAGAAAGTCATGGGCAGCTAAGGTGGGAAGACAGTGGGTGTTGGTGCACCGCTTGGTGGATATTATAACAATATTCACATAATAAAGGCTCTGAGAAGAATACTTAAGAAATCTATGTATTTCTTTGATCCATTACTTACCCCAATTATTTGTCCCTGGAAACCATCTTTCTGCTTCAGTAATGTTCCTTGTAGCACACTTGGGAAAATGAACCAGTGTGATTTTTAACCCTTCTCCTCCAGTAATTACATAAGTTTGTACTAACCTGCAGTAGAGTTAATTACATAGGCTATTGTTGTTGTTTAGTCTCTCAATTATGGCCAGCTCTTTGCGACTCCATAGACTACAGCCTGCCAGGTTCCTCTGTCCATAGGATTTCCCAGGCAAGAATACTGGAGGGGGTTGTTACTTCTTTCTCTAGGGGAACTTCCCGACCCAGGGATTGAACCTGAGCCTCCTACATCAGCAAGCGGATTCTTTACTGCTGAGCCACCAAAGAAGTCTGATTATATAGCTATGTAATATATAAATCCCACAATTTATACAAAAATTTTGTCAGCTTGAGAAACACAAGGGACCATGCTATAAGACCATCTGGTAATGTGATGTGTTTTCACATTTCCCCTTCCTTCTTGTAGAATTATTGGTTTATTACAAACCAAACATACCTAAAGTAAGTATCTAATTCTTACCCAATTTTTGCACATCAGTCTAACTTATTACTCAGCCCAGAGAAATAAAAATTAAACTATAGATATAAGGTGCCCTTCATGGAAGAGGCAGAGGTCTTTAGGTGGCCAGTGAAGCTAACTAAATACATAGACCTCTTTCAGGGGTTTACCAAGCATTATAGTTATTGTAATAAAGGAATCATTGTTTCCTATGGGTCAAGGGTTCTGATGGTGACAAATGCGTTCACACGCAGAAGCACAGCAGTGACTTCCTGCCAGTTATTTTAGGGAATGGGCTCCAGAGCAACACCAGCACAAAAATAAGGGAAGAGCTTTTGTCATTCCAGCCTAGGAGACTTCTTCATTCAGAAGGGTTAAGACAAGGGTTTTGCGGCAAAAGCAAGCTCAGAACTAAAATTAGATTTGGGAAAAGTATGAAGCCGAGGGGCTAGACTAGGATCAGGGGGTGCTTCCAAAAGAGGAACTGGGTGTGGAACACAACTGTGTGTGTCCCAGAGGAAAAGCTTCTGGAAGGGCACTGTGTCCCAGGCTTGGTTCCAAGTTTTTACAGCAAAGTGTAAGGTCGAGTTTTGGTGATGTAGGAATACTGGGACAATCCCAATCCTAAATATTGTGTTCCATCAGCTCTATGCAGAACTCTTGACTATATCAGAATCACATCTTGATCTTAAATTAAGGCCACGGTCACTTACAGCCCCCAAGGAACAGTCAGAAAAATCATTTCCAAGCTAGGTTTTATTTCTGTGGCATTTACTTCTTCTCTGGGTTATATTTTGCTTCTTTATAACATGAAGCCTACATCATTTTGAGGTTCTAGAACAAAGCTTTTGGTGCTGAATGACTTGAGACAAAGCATTTGCTTGCTACTCTATCATTAGAAATTGTTGCTATTACTCTCTGAGAAGTGCTCAGTATTTCTCGGGGGTAAGATTTTTAATTTCCAGGATGGCAGGTGTTCCTCTGGATTGCAAAGCCCCACCCCTAACTCTGAGAACTGCCACCAAGCTGGGTGATTTTTTTTAACAATGTATGCTCCAAGTAGCTGGAGTAATTACTTCTTGTTTAGTCAATAGCACAGTTAGTATTGAAAATGTCAACAACTCAACAACCCACCAGGTCCCTTTTCTAAGCTGCCCTGGAGGCAGGCAAGCCAAATGCTATCAGTTTTGATCTTTCATCTACATCAAGATATCAGCCCAGTCCTGGTGTTAGAACAAAGCTTGTAGAAACAAGGACACCGTCCTTTGTCGAAAAGGGGCCAAATCTTGGGAGATACTATTAGGAACTTTATTTTACTTTTTTTTTCTCTTTTGCTGTGTGATGTTTTCTTTGTCCTGCAGCACCATAAATAAGGGCTTCCCAGGCCCAGGCTCACGTAAATGAAGACTGTGTTCCTTCAAGGGAGGCTACATTTACAAACCGAAGCCTTCAGATTGAGTGAGCCATTATGGGTGGCTGTGGGTAAATTCCATCTGAAGATCACTTTGGCCCCAGAGGTGAGAGCTGACAGGTATTCATCTCCTAATGCCAGAAGGGAGATTTCTCATGTTCAGCTTTCGCAGCAATAATTAAATATTCTACTTCCCTGGGTGGCGAACCTGGGTCCCAAGGGTCTCCTCTGAGAGACGACAGTCCTAAATGGGATGAGAATCTAAGCTGAGCCAGAGGCAAATGAACATTTGCTTGAGGATTTACCCAACTTTAAGAGAAAAATGGAAAGTAAACCTTTCTACTCTTACCCATCTGGAGAGCTCCAAGCGATCCTTCCGCGCTAGCTCGTTACAACCTCTGTGATATCTTCTCTAATTACAGCATATTTAGACTTATTGCTGCACCCCTTCCAACTCCGCCTGTCATTTTTAAAATTTTGAAAATTCACTTTTTGATTTTTTAAAATTGGTGTTGATTTTGTCACCTGAGTTATATATACCATTTAGAGAGCCTTGTTTAGAAATTGTTACAGTGAAAAACCACTGTTCATTTTTTTCCTATAAATTAATCTTTACCTCTATAAACACTTGTAATATTGGTAAATTTTGTTCATAGGCACATTCTTACATGCCTGATTATTCTGAGGGGAAATTGTTGTGCTGTGTGCATTATTGTTTTAAACATTATTAGAAAGGCCTTAAACAATGTTTCAGAGGTCTACTTATGTGTGTGTATTACATTACATATGTGTGGGTTCAGTTGTTTCCAGCTGTTTGCAACTCTGCTGTCCATGAAATTTTCCAAGCAAGAATATTGGAATGGGTTGCCATTTCCTCCTCCAGGGGATCTTCCAAACCCAGGGATCAAACCCGAGTTTCCAATGCCTTCTGCATTGGCAAGCAGATTCTTTACCACTGTGCCTGCTAACGTGTACGTACACACACACACACACATACGCACACAATATACATATATATATATATTTTTTTTAATTTTTGGTAGAGTAAGGGGGAACAGTGCTCCCTTATTCTTTCTCCAGAATTTGTCAGAAAAAATAACATGGACTAAGGTAAGAAATAGGATCTTGGGTAGCAGCAAAGAAGGGACCTAGGAAATTACCGTTTATAATTATAGGTCTTTCTAGACTTTCTGCTGTTACTGTAAATATCTTTCAATGCTTGTCTCAAGTTCCATATTCTTTACAAAGTCTTCTAGTTCGATGGCTGATATTCCATCAAAATCTGTTGAGTCATGGAACTACGTTCTGGCTGGTGGAATATAATCCCTAGTGATGTGTACCACCTCCGGCTTAAGCCAGAAAATAGTGTATACATGCTTCTCATGCTGTTTTCCTTTGAGCTAGAGCACTGATAAGCTGGTCACCAGCTTTGATCCTAGAGATGACACCAATCTCCTCTAAGATTACAAAGACATCTTCTAGAAGAAAGTTGAGTCCCTGAATGACCAGGTACAGTACACCTGTTCTCCCCACTGCTCTGGGTTATAACATGAGAGAGATATCAACCTCTCTGTTACTTAAACCCCTGCATTACTGATATTTTTCCCCCCACAATAACTAAGGCTTTTATTACAGTTATGTAAAAATTGGCTCTTGAATACAAATGTTGTTGAATCTGATGGAGGTATAGCAGATACTATAATCTGTAAAACTTTGGTATGACACAGTAGATCTTTACACAAATGAATCCATGTTCTCCCCTCAATTTTGATCCATGTTGGTCTCTGCTGAAATTCTGTAGCACTTTTTGTTTGAACCTTAGTTCTTTATGTAATTAACTAGCACATTGGAGGAGTTCCTCATATTCTGTAATAATAATCCATTACATTTGAGGAACTTCTCTGATGCCCAGTGGTTTAAACTTAGACTTCCAATGCTGGGGATGTGGGTTCAGTCCCTGGTCAGGGAGCTAAGATGCTACATGCCTCTGGGCCAAAAAATCAAAACATGGAACAGAAGCAATATTGTAACAAATTCAATAAAGACTTTTAAAAAAATGGTGACATCAAAAAAAAAAATCCATTACATTTGCATATTGCTTTATCATTTTTCAAAGTGCGTTTACATTTCTTAGTGTGTTGAACCTTCACGAAAATAATGAGAGATGGTGGGTTTCACTTAATCTATTAATAATTAACATTCACGGGCCCTGTAATGGGCTGGGTTCGCTGTCGACTTATCAGATTGATGCTTTAATCTTGGAAGTGGTTTCACTGAAGACCAAATCAGAAAGATAGGTAGGAAGGAGGAGTCTCAGGTGGAAATATTGTTATCCTGAGGTTTTTTTTTTTTTTTTTTTTTTTTGCAATTACTACCTAAGACCCAGGGCTTCCCACGTGGCTCAGTGGTAAAGAATCTGCCTGCCAATGTAGGAGACGCAGAAGACTCAGGTTCTATCCCTGGGTGGGGAAAATCCCTTGAAGGAGGAAATGGCAACCCACTCCAGTATTCTTGCCTAGAAAATCCCAAGGACAGGGGATCCTCGTGGGCTACAACCATGTGATCACAAAGAGTCGAGCGTGATTGAGTGACTAAGCACAAACCTAAGACCCAGGACATTAAATGGTGAGCCCAAAGTTGCCTAGCTAGTTAATGCTTTATCATGGAACCAGTACTACTTAACTCTTAACAGTAAAGTACCTAAAATTTCTACAGTGTATGTAAGCTTTATAAAGTGTGTTTATGAAGTAATAATCTTGGTTACGTGTTCTCATCCATTTATTATAACAGTGAAATGAAGAACAAAGTGTATTGTTCACTCTGAGGCTGTAGTTCAGTCTGCCAACACTGAGTTTATTAAATTCTTAGAGTATAGGGCATGAGTGCTTTTGGTGGTAGAGTGTTGTGAACCAGTAAAAACTTGCGACAGCTTGGAAACAGCCCCTGAGCGATGGTTGGATTATATTGTTTCTCAGAGTAGCTCATATAGCACCTTTTATCATGTTATGACTCGAAGACTGATGGATGATTTGATTTCTTCACGGGTCACCTTGCGGAGGTAGAGAAGCTTGAGCCTGACAACAACTGGTGGGGGTGATGACGAAATAAAATATATGACATGGGAGGAGGAATCACCAGCGAAAAAGGCGGTGGGTGTGCAGGAGGGAGAAAAGAACACATTGCAGGCTTGATCTGGGGGAAGAGGATCCTTGAAAAGATTCAGGGCTTGTGGGAAAATAGAAAACAGAAAGGGAGAAGAACTAGTAAGATTAGGCTTAACCAAAATTAAACGGATGGAAAGTAAATGAGAATAGACCGAGAGATTCTTTCGGATCTAGGGGCATCCTTAACTGTAACTTGAAAATACAGGGACTTCCCTGGTGGTCCGGAAGCGAAGACTTCACCTTCCAATGCAGTGGGTGTGGGTTTGATCCCTGGTCAGGGAGCTTAAGATCCTATGTGCCTCACAGTCAAAACTCCAAAACGTAAAACAGCATTCTAACAAATTCAATAAAGACTTTAAAAATGATCCACATCAAAAGAAAATCTGTAAAAAAAAAAAATTAAAAAAAAAAAAGAGGTGGGGAAGAAAATACAAAAACTTTAGACCCTGAGATTTAAAAGACAGGGAATTTGATCCCCAAGAAGCTACTGAGTTCTTAACTCTGTGCAAAACCCCGAAGGTTTGAATGTTGAAGAAAAGAAAGGTAAGGTAATTGCTCTCTTGGAGCTCAGAGGTGAGGTGATCAGTGCAGAGTAACATCCTATGTTCTCGCGTTCTCTTCTCCGCTTGAGTCGATGACAGCTCTGAAGAAGTGGGCTGTCTTTCTCCCACCTTAGGGTTTGGCACAGACTGGGCACTTGAGGATTACAGGCTGCACAGCATAGGGTTTTCTAGGTTTTGTTTGCAGTCTCTGTCACTTTGAATTGCCTGCTAAAACAGGCACCAGGGTGACCCCCATCACTGGGTCTGAGCTGGAGAAAATGAAGGGACATGTCTGCCTCCCTCTATCAGCTCAGGACAGAAGAGCCCTTGAGCCTGAAGGTTTTGGCTTGACTTCTGTCTAGAAAGTGGCCCCCAGAGCCTCACTATGGTTTCAATTGGTTTTGAAGTGTTGCTGAAAGAATTCTTTTGTTTGTACTTCGGGCTGGCGGGTTTGCACTGTAAGGATATCTGCTTTTCTACATCTCTGTTTGACACTGAGTTGACCTCTGCTTACCTCATACTTGCTAAAAAGAAACATATCTAATACCATCCACCTCTGTGATAAGGGTGAGAGAAAACAAACAGTGGAAAGACCCTTTAGGAGCGGATGACCTGCCGTTGGCTGGAGGAGCCTCGCCACAGGAGAGGGGTCTGTGGATGACCCTGAGGGCTTGTGACAATTCAGGAAGAGACGGCCTGTGGCTCAGGGGTTAGAACTTTGGAGCAGAGTTCTAGGCTGCTTCTGGGCACATGTAGGTTGTGTGAGATACAGTTAATGGATAAATAAAGTGAGTTAACAAGTCCCCCTTCCCCTTGGAGTCACTCACCTTCACCTCCTCCTCCATCTTCTTTTGTTTTCCTTTTAAAAAATTTATTGAAATATAATTGATCTACAATGTGATGTTAACTTCTGCTATGCAGCAAAGTGATTCAGTTATACATTTATACATCCTTTTTCATATTCTTTTCCGTTACACGCTGTTGAGTATAGTTGCCTGTGCCATATGGTGAGATCTTGTTGTTTATCCACCCTATGTATTGATACAGTAGTTTGCATCTGCGAATCCCAAGCTCCCAATCCAACCTTCCCCCTCCTTGCCTCCCCCTGGGTAACCACAGTTGCGTTCCCTATGTCTGTGAGTCTGTTTCTGTTTTGTAAAAACAAACTACTCAGAGGTCACCAAAACACTGCTTGGCTGTTCTAGAAATAGGATTTGGGGCCACCTCTGTGATGTGAGGTTAAAATGCAAAGATAAATATCATCTAATATCACTTATTCGTGAAAACTCAAAAAATGATACAAATGAACTTATTTGCAAAATAATCTTACGGTTACCAAAAGGTGAAGGCAGAGGAGAGCTAAATTAGGAGTTTGGGATTAATGGTACACACTATTATATATAAAATAGATGAACAGCAAAGTCCTACTCTAGAGCATGGGGAACTCTATTCAATACCTTGTAATAATCTATAATAAAAAAGAATCTGAAAAAAGAATATATATATAATATATATAATTATATATATTATGTATATAATTGAATCACTTAGCCGTACACTTGAAATTTACAACATTGTAAATCAACTATACTTCAATTAAAAAAGATAGCTTGCGTGTGCCAGTGAATCATCAAGCACCCAGAATAATTTTAAAAGGGTAAACTGTTGGTGATTTTCCTTGTCTCTCACTGGCACAAGTACCATTGTCTTCAGTGAGAAAGAAAAGGAGATAAAAAATAATTTTGAGTTTAGCAAATAAATCCTCTTTCAATTTACATAATTATTTTCACGTATATGTCACAATGAAGTTACTGACAAATTGTCTGAGTTTAAAGACTTTTGAGAATGGTTTTAGGTCTAGGAAGCCAAGGCTGCGGATTAGTGATCGTACTGGAGGAAATAATCGTCAAGGAAGGGAATTAAAAATGACTGCAGATATATAGAGAGAGGCCAGAGAAATGCAGATTTCTGGAGGTAGGTGGAGCCCGAAGGTTTCAGAGAGGGGGAAACCTTCTCTGTGAGGGAAGTCTCCCGCTGGGCTGTTCATGTTTTGTACCTTCGCTGCTGGGTATCGGCATTGCTCTTCCCCTTGTCTAGTTTTCTCAGGTGGACTCACCTGGGCTCATGGCTTCTTTATGCTGAGGACTCATGACCTTTTGCCTCCAGTTTGGTCTCTTTCCTGTACTCCATGCTTCTTGAACTATTCTCTTATATTTCCACTTGGATATCTAATAAACATCTTGTTGTTTCAATCACTCAGTCGTGTCCAACCCTTTGCGACCCCATGGACTACAGCATGTCAGACCTCCTATCCCTCCCCATCTCCCGAAGTTTGCCCAAGTTCATGTTCTTTGCCTCAGTGATGCCGTCCAGCCATCTCATCCTCTGACGCCCTCTTCTCCTGCCCTTGATCTTTCCCAGCATCAGGGACTTTTCCAATGAGTTGTCTGTGTGCGTCAGATGACCAAAATACTGGGGCTTCAGTTTCAGTCATTCCAGTGAATATTCAAATAAACATCTTAACATTTACAAAAATAGATCTTTTTGTTCCATCTTCATTGAAAACTTGTTTAACCCAGTCTCCCACAAACCTTCTACCATTTCCTACCACATCAGCCTTCCTCCCTTTGAGGCAATTTCTACCTGTAATTCACCAGAAATTCTGTTGGCTCAACTTTTTAAATATCCATCTTTTTAAAAATCCAAGCATGGACTTCCCAGGTGGCGCTAGTGGTAAAGAACTGGCCTGCCAGTGCAGGAAATATGAGATGCAGGTTTGATCCCTGAATCAGGAAGATCCCCTGGAGGAGGGCCTGGCAACCTACTCCAATATTCTTGCCTGGAGAATCCCTTTGGACAGAGGAGCTTGGCAAGTTACTGTCCATAGAGCAGAGTCAGACACGACTGAAGCAACTTGGGACACAATCCAAGTATATCACATATTACCTGGACTAAGATACTAATCTCCTCAACATCTGCTTTTCTCTCTTGCTGAGTCCATTAACAGGCAAATGAACCTGAGACTAAGTACTTCCTTAAATTTTGTACCCTACCTGCAGAACTGGCGGTATCCTCCTCCCAGCCCTTTGTAATAATCTGGGTTACAGATAAAGCAGTTGTTTGCACTGGGTAACGGCCCTGGAGGTGGTGAGAACAGATCTGGACTGATCACAGGAGATGAGTGGGAGAAAGAGGCATCAAAGATGACTTTCAGGGCTTTGACCTGAGCAAGCATGGAGTTGCAGAGATCTGGGAGAGAGATGGCTGCAGAGGAGAAGATGTCAGGATCCGGTGTGGAGGGCAGGAGTTCAGGTTTTAACACGTGACGTTTGAAATACCTTAGGCAGGGACTTCCCTGGTGGTCCAGTGGTTAAGACTCTGCCTTGGAGTTTAGGGGATGTGGGTTTGATCCCTATTTGCGGAACTAAAATCCCACATGCCGTGGAGTTAACTAAACCCATTTGCTGCAACTAGAGAGTCTGTGTGCCACAAGGAAAGATTCCTTAGTATGCAACAAGTATCCTGTGTGCTGTAACTAAGATCTCACACAGCCAAATAACTAACTAAATAAAATGAGTTTAAAAAAATCTAATGAGTTAAAAAAATATATTTTAGACATCTGGTGGAGAGGCTGAGGAGCAACTGGATAGAGCAGGTTGGATTAGTGACGTCAATGCTCATCCTAGAAGATGAGCATCTCATTGATACTTTGGATCTTTTGCCCTTCTTGTTCCCTCTGAGCCAAATATTTTCTCCCGTATCTTCAAAGTCACCTGTTTCATGAATGTAACAGTTCAAACGTCAGCTTTTGAAGTAAGAGGTCTTTCCCAATCGCCTTATCTAAGGTTGGGTCTTCTTCATCCTGTTTTCTTTTTCCTTTCTTTCTTTTCTTCTTTTCTTCCTTCTCTCTCTCTCTCTTCTTTTTTTTTTTTTAAATTGAAGTAGAGTTGACTTACAGTGTTGTTTCTCCTGTTTTGTTTTCTTAATCGAAACCAATTTTTATTTACCTGCTTTCTTGTCTGCTGCCCACTCACCTTAGAATCGTATAAGGTTCACAAGAGTGTAGATCTATATGTCTTGACCCTCGGCATCTCCTTTAGTTGCCTTTTTAATTTTATTGGTTAGTGAAAAGTGTATCAACTGTGGGCAATGTGCTTTTAGCTTTTGTCAGTAAAAGTTGAACCCAAATTCTTACAGGATCCTGAAGTTCATCAAAGATAAAACAAAAAAAAAAAACAAAAACAAAACACTTCACATAAGTAGAGTATTTCAACCAAGGTTCTGATGTGACTTGACAGTCAGTCAGCGGTAACCTGAAGTTGGTTAAGATCATTGTCCAGAGTCAGTCTAAGAACATGAGAATACAGTCAACGTAGCAGAAAATGCCGTGGAAAGCGATTTGGGCTTTGACTCAGAAAATCTGACTCTGAATTCCGGCTCTAACATTTCCAAATTGTGTGATCTTCCGCAAATTATTTGGCCTCTCTGTTTCTTATCTGTGAAAAGAAATGATACCTATATCACATGGAATTATAAGAATTAAAAATACAATGTATGTTAATATGCTTGGTAGATTAATACCTACCTTACAGCATGCATATGTTGCCTGTGTGATATTCAAATTGTTTTAAAAGATTCCAGGTGCTTTCAGTTGTGTGATAGTGTCTCCTAAAATTATGAATCCCTGTAGTATTTAATTTACTTCAATTATATTTAAAAAAATGATGCCTTTTGAGTTGGTTAAACTGTTGAGCTGCAAGTGGGAGAATGCTCAATTAAATGGATTTAAACAAGTCCCTAGGGGTGCAAAGAGTCGGACACGACCGAAGCAATTTAGCATACACACACACACACACACACACACACACACAGACAAAGAGGAAAGATTATCTTA
This sequence comes from Capra hircus, assembly GCF_001704415.2. Classification (NCBI taxonomy): domain Eukaryota; kingdom Metazoa; phylum Chordata; class Mammalia; order Artiodactyla; family Bovidae; genus Capra; species Capra hircus. The sequence goes on from NC_030820.1 coordinate 12,730,280, forward strand.
TATAAGAAAAAATGAAATGTAGGGTGGTTGCAGCTTTGGTTTCATAAATTCCTCAGGGATGAGTGTCTTTCCATCTTTCCCCTCAACTCTACTATCTTGGTCTTTTGGTTTTGCATCTTGTGGGCCCACGGTAGTTGCTCTGGTTGTAAAGATCACATCTATACAGAGTCTGAGGCACGCAGGGAGGACAGCCTCTCTTGGGATGCTCCAATCAGGCTTTCAGTTGTGTCCTTTTGACCAGAGCTGCATGGACATAGTTGGCACCAAGCTTGCTGCTGGCAAAGAGGTAATTGAGCTCTTAGAGCCCGCATTTTCTCCCTGGACTTGGGGAGGGGCCCACTTTCCATATGACCCCCTGATACTTGGACAAAAATAGTGTTCTTTTGGCAAGGAAGAAAGTGGGGAGAGGGAGGAAACGATTGTGGTGTAGGTCACCAACAGTGTTTTCACACCATCCTCATCTTTTTTGAAGGGAGGAGGAAGTTAGTGGTTATTGCAAAACTCAGAATGAAAGAGTGTCATGATGGCTAAAATGTTGGAAATTACAGTCGTGTGGGCTTTGCTCTTAGCCACTGACCATGTTTCATTTTTAAATGACATTGGTCATCTGGCCACAGTACATGATGGACACACACAAAAGGCCAATATTTTTTTTTTTAAAAAAAAGGCTAAATCACTCTAATATTTTTGTTTTTATTTATTTATTTTTAAAAAATAAACCCATTAGTTCTGTAAATTTGATTGAATGGGTGTAGAAACTAGATCTTGACCTAAGGAAAGAGACATTCTAATATAAAGAACAGGAACTAAGAGGAAGGAGGCACTTAGGAAATAAACACATTAGAAGACATGGTGAAGAGGATTTAAAAGATTTTTTTTTTCCCCTGAGTAAGTAGAGTGGAAAAACACAAAGTAAAGATCATTCTGTGATATTTGCCATGACCTGGTGTCATTTTTCTGTACTTCTAGGAGTACCCTCTTATTCTTTTAACATTACTTCATTTTATATCTGAAGAAGAGCTTGTGTTTTATTCGCCTGTGTTTTTAATAGCGTTTTAATCATTGTAAATGATCATGCAATGCCTGAAGCACGTTGGCTGGAAAATGGTTTATAAATAAAATTATTGTTATTATTGTTATCTTGATCTCTTGTAACAATACTCATTATATTCAGATTATATCTAGGCTAGAAAGAGTTCAACATATGTGATTATATGTAATCAGTCTCTCTTTTTTTTTTCTTGCTCTTTTAAAAATGCTGTGGCTCGTCACTCAACTTTGTTCTTATCGCTAAACAAACTATGGCTTATAAGTTGTTAGGGACTCTGGGTTTGCTTTGAAGAGTCATTCTTTGCAGGTCTCAACAGAGTTTGCTCCAGGTAGGATTGAGTGACTAACACTTTCACTTTTTTCAGGACTGGGATCCAAAAATATTCCTTGTTCCCAGTGGCCACATCTTGATAACAGGAGTGGCATCCTGTGGAGATGGAATTTCGAGAACTCTCACTGGAGCCCAGCACCTTTGAGGATATCCAGGGGCTAAAACTATAATAGGAAGAACTGTTAGGAAAACCTATTTTAGCTTGATGGTAGAAATAACTGAGTAAATACTAGCCATGTCCATGTACAGATTAGGTGCCAGTTTAAGTCTTTGAAGTCCTCATCACCTGCAGGTACTCCAGCAGATTCTCAGGTCAATACTTTGAGGTGTTGTGATGAGAATTCACATATTCTATGGAGGGTGACATTCAACAGCTTTGTAAAGGGCTTCCTTTCTAAGGCTCAATGCTTCTAAGCAGATGGAAGTGTGTTAGTCTGTCTACGTGGTCATCACAGAATTGACGGTAGGACCATTAGGCATCCTTCAAAGGCAAAAATGCAGTGTGCTGTCTAGCCAGCACATTTCCACATGGTCCAAGGAATATGAGAGTATGCATCTGTCTTAACGAAGGGGCAATAGTTGTCTGAAGTTTCTAGCTGGTTGGTTTTGAGGGTGAGAGGTTCAAGTTTAGGAGATCAAGGCTTGTATATCTGATTCTCTATGTGGGTCAAAGCATTTGTTTTTCCTCTTCTCTGTGCCGATGAACTGATCTGAAAGATGTAAAATTTTGGTAAGTGGAACATTAAGTAGTTAAAAGTATTTTTATTAAGGCCATGACTTGTGTCCCTTGCAACTGATGAAAGATTTTGTGGAAGCAGGCAGCGGTGGATATCAAAATTGACCAGATAGGAGTGTAAACAGTGCAGCTACTCAAAGCGCTGGTTGTCGTGCCAGGTCATGACATTCTAGATTTCAGGCAAAGGATGTGTGCAAACAAGAAGGAACGCTGTTCCAGGCAGCAGTGAGATGCTGACAGGCACCTGTGAGATGCCGATTTGGTGGAGATGCAGTATAAGGACCCTCCCAACTTGAACCAACAGTAGACAATTTAAGAAGCGAAAGAAGGGGTGCTAACTTCTGACTCAGGACTTACTCTTCCCAGAGTTGTCAGGATTTTATTCTTCTTCTGCCTGATGGATGGGGAAACATGGATGATGGACCCCCCAGATCCCTTTCGTTGTTCCAACATGGTTGTGTCGCTCCTAGAACTTGGATGTGATGTATCTCGTTCACTCAACTGCTGAGTGTTGGGACAAATGGGGAGTCACAAACCGACTCCCCGATCCTGTCCTCCAACGTTGCATCTGAGGTGGAGCCTCTGCAGGGCAGCTGGGCTTGTCTGTGCTGGCGCAGAGGTTTTCCCAAGGGAGGGAGCAGCTCCATTCCACCTGACTGGAGGCTCTATCTGCTGTAAAGTTCTTACTTCTGATCACATAGTCCTTATGTACTTGTGTGTGCTCAGTCATTCCAGTTGTGTCCCACTTTTTGCGACGCTATGGATTGTAATCCTTGGGATTCTCCAGGCAAGAATACTGGGGTGGGTTGCCATGCCCTCCTCCCAGGGGTCTTCCCAGCCCAGGGATCAAACCCAGACCTCCTGTGTGGCAGGCTGATTCTTTACCTGCTGAGCCACCTTGGAAGCCCAGAGTCACTGTAGTCTAGATTTAATAACACCAGAAGGGAAAGAGTCAGCTGTAAATTGCTAAGTGCTATTCTAGCTGAGTGTTTAGTGTGTTCAGTACGTTTCTTAGGCCATGGGAAATTCGTTTCAACTCAACTGGATTTTCTCCTCTTATTTTTATTTCTGACTTCTCTCACTATTTTAAATTTAGATGATTCAAAGTTTCCTGTTTCATTTTTTGAGCAAAATGAAGCTAAAAAGAGGGTTTTGTGTGTTTACTTTGAAAGGCTTCCCTTTTGTCGCCTCATTCTATACTTCTTTCTTGTGTGATTACCAACCTTTGATTTCAGGAAGAATGACGTATGCCAATTTAGCCTAAGCAGGGTCAGTTCTTTCTCCTAATCTTGCCCTGGAATAAGCATTTCGTTTTTAAGTAATGCTGGGCCAATTCAATCTCCTAGTGGCTTTCTAGTGGTGTTGCAAAAAGAATCTCATTTATAGAATTTGAAAGTTAAAAATAATACTGATAGGCATTCACTGGCTTAATAATCTGCTCCCAAAGCAAATTAGTCAGCAGGTATTAAACTTGTAACTTGTCATTAAAGTTTTAATTTCCTTAACATAGTTATATAGAACATCAATATTAACCTCTAATTTTAATATTTAGCTAGATGTATGCTTTATTAGGTTTTCTTATTAATGCTTTCTATATTGTAGTTTAATCTTCCACAAATTCCTCTATTTTGATTCTGATTGCTTCTGACACCTCTTTACCTGTCATACCTATTAAAAGAGCTTCCCAGGTGGCTCAGTGGTAAAGAATCTGTCTGCCGATGAGGGAGACGTGGGTTCAATCCCTGAGTCAGGAAGATCCCCTGGAGAAAGAAATGGCAACCCATTCCAGTATTCTTGCCTGGGAAATCCCATGGACAGAGGAGCCTGGCAGGCTACAGGCCATGGGGTTACAGAGTCGGACACGACTGAGTGTATATGTGTGCCTATTGTAACCAGCAATGGCTTGAATGTGATAGGCATCCAATATGTTTGCTGAGTCCACTGATAAGCATATGCAGAGAAACAAGTCGTGCTGTATACTCAGAATATCTTTTTCCTGCCACCAGAGATTGTTTCCTAGTCGTTTTGTTTGAGCAGCTTGTGAAAATCTTGGAGTATATGGTAGGACAACAGAAATAGGAAAGTGTAAACCCTGGGACGCTCTCTTGTGGAGTTTTAAAAACTTACCAAAAACATCCTTTTATGGAAAAAAAGAAGTAGAAACTAATTTTCATTCCATCCTCTAGGGCAGAGTTTCTCAACCTCGGAGAAATTGCCCTTCGGTCCAGATCATTCCTGGTTGTGGAGGGTGGTCTGTGCGCCATAGGAATTTATCCGTGAGATGCCAGTGGCAGATGAGACAACCAGAAATGTTTGTTGACATTGGCACATGTCCTCTGGGGTGCGAGGGAGTCACCTCACTGGAGAACCACTATTCAAGAGTGCTGTCCACACTGGGATTGTCTTTGATGCAAAGGGTCAGTTGAAAGCGCAGAGATCCTCGGTGCCACATTGTGTTGCTGATATTTGAGGAAAGTGCTCCCAGTCTTCATGAATCCCAGTCGTGGGGCAGAATGAACCCCCAAAGTGTAGCTGTGTCTACGCTGCCCTCCTTCCTTCTTTCATCTCAAGGGGGCGCTATCGAGGGCTCCAGACCAAACCCACATGTTCTAGGTGTTGTCGAAGCTGCTTCCCCAGACTCCCCTGATTGCAGAACCTCTGGCTTGTTCCAGAACAGGCTGCTTTTTCCAATACCTATGTTGGGTGTCTGGACTGGGGCTCATCTCTAGGAAATATCCTGGAATTTTCTTTTGTCACGGAGGCATCAGAAATAGCAACAAAGCTATTAAGAGTGTTTATGACATTCTGGAGTTCCTTTCTCTCTGCTTGTCAAATGTGACTTTTTTCCTCTCTGGTCCCCAAGTTCTATACTGGTGAGATGAAGTTTTAACCATTGGGCAGGGTTGACACCACTCATCCACAGGACACTTGAACAGACCACTTCTCAGTAATCAAGTCTGCCGAGCCTCTGGACGGGGGATCGGGGAGGAAGTGTCAGGTGTGCAGCTGAAAGTCTGAAAAGCTGCCAATCAAGAGAACATTTGCAGAGGTTCCCCACTGACCCAGATACTCTGCTATCTTGAAAGCTTTATCTTCTAAGAGAATGTTGGCTAACAGCTTTCCTTTTATTCTTGTTTCTGTTTTGAAAGAATAGCAAATACGCTTAATTCTTCACCAAATCTTCAGCAAATGCCTTTTAATCCAACACAATGGTAGTTATTTTAAGAAAGCTGGCAAAGAAGGACGGAGGCAGTTTTCTATTTTTCTGTCTGGGCTTTTCCCCTTGTACAGAAGCACTTGATCACATTTAATCTTGGCGTGCACTAACCACATTAACTTTGTTTGCATAGAACTGATATCACTGCCTTTCCCTCTTTAGTTTTTTTCTTTTTTTCATCTCCCCAGAAAGCCTTACAATTTAAATAGCAGGTTAAAATACATGCACATACATTCAGGAGATTAATAAATATTGTGTATCTTTGCTCACTGTAACTTCTGGGACTTGATTCCACACTCAAGCTGCGTTTGTTGAAGGAAGAAATGATTTGTCAAAGTGCTGTGTATACATGAAAAGAAAAAGCTCAGGAAAATATCTGAATAAAATGATACCTTGCAGAGGCTGGAGACTGGCTGCTGGGTGCAAAATGACTGTGGTCTTCTCTGCCTAGCAAAGGTGTTGAGGATTCTGTTCTCTGGAGATCAGAACAATCTAGAGATGGGTGATCTATGTTACCAAAAGGATGGGTCCTCTGCACATCTCAGGTGGGGCTTCCTCTGGTTTTTGTCAGCCATTTAAGACCAGAATTTATGAACAAGCTTGATGCATCTGCAGCTCTGAGTTTAGTCTTCTCATCTCCCCGATTCACCCCGTTCCTTTTCAATGCATCATTATTGTGAAAATGGTTTAGGTTTAGGGAAAAGGTGAGCAGATAATGCTGGGCTCTGGTCTAACCTTCACCCAGTTTCCTCTGGTATCAGTATACATTACATGACTTTGGAACTTTTACCCCATTTTCAGAGTTCATTTCCCTTTCCACGCCAAAGGAAACCACAGACTTGCTTTCTGATCACAGTAATGTCGAGAATAAATAAGATACTTAGTATTTCATCAATCGCTTAATCATTTCCAACTGGAGTTTTCTCTGCATCATTTTAAGAAGTGAAATTCTGTATTCAAGTTTATTCTCATATGGGCAAACTGGCATATACCAGGGAGATGATTTTCTTAAAGAAGAGCAAGTAGGAATTAGACCAAACCTTATCTGCCTCTCCGCTTTTATTGTTATTTAGCCACTCAGTTGTGTCCGACTCTTTTGTGACCCCAGGACTGTAGCCTGCCAGGCTCCCCTGTCCATGGGATTTCCCAGGCAGGAATACTGGAGTGGGTTGCCATTTCCTTCTCCAGAGGATCTTCCCGACCCAGGGATTGAACCCACATCTCTTGGGTCTCCTGCATGGGCAGGGAGATACTTTACCACTGAGCCACTGGGAAGCCCTCTCCTGCTTTTAGATCTAGAATCACACTGATGGATTAAGTCATCTCTAATTTCTGAAAACTCTTCAGTGATTTCCTTCAGTGTGTGTCTGTGTTAGTCAGTCATGTCCGACTCTTTGTGACCCCATAGACTACAGACTGCCAGGCTCCTCTGTCCACGGGATTCTCCAGGCAAGAATACTGGAGTGGGTTGCCATGCCCTCCTCCAGGGGATCTTCCCAACCCAGGGATTGAACCCGCTTCTTTTAACATTTCCTGCATTGGAAATGCCACCTGGGAAGCCCAATGTCTAGTACATAGTAATTATAAATAATATTGGTTTATCGTGATCTATTTCTTGATGTGAAAGTATCATGAAGCCTCTAGAAAACCCTGGGTGGCAGGTTTATTCAGCTAGTAAAGTGGTTACAACGAATTAGAAAGGACTGAGCTGCCAAAGTCCTCTCTGCTGTGATTAGACTCTAAGAAAGTCATGTGTGTCTCTTGGTTGTCATCTTCTTTTTGGCCCTGAGACATATGGGATCCTAGTTCCCAACCATGGATTGGACCTGGGCACACTGCAACGGAAGTGCAGAGGCTGAAACCCTGGGCCACCAGGGAAGTCACTCTTTGTCATCTTGAAGCTGCTGAAATAAGGGCACAGGCGAGAGATGGCCGTTGTCAAAGAATTCTCTTTCACCACGTGATACTGCTTTTTAGGACAAGGAGAGAAAAGTTCTCAGGAAGCACTTGGGTCGTGAGCATGCTCTATTTTAGGTCCTTCTCTGTCTCAGATCCAGATCCTGTGTGTCAGAGACCTGGGGGTGGAATTTGCCAGCTTCTTCACACTTTGTAGAAGCATTGTCCCTCCCCTTTCTCTCTCTTCTTCCGCCTTTCCACTCCTCAGTGCTTCCCTCTGAAAGATCTTGTTTGTATGTCTAAGTGGAAAACTCTAGGTGAAATAAGAGAACGCCACTAGGGAGGAAAGATGGAATTATGGATATCCAGTGGGCTCAGATTTTCTCCATAACTGCTTGAAAATAGTGAAAGTGAAGTTGCTCAGTCATGTCCGACTCTTTGTGACCCCATGGACTGTAGCCTACCAGGCTCCTCTGTCCATGGAATTTTCCAGGCAAGAGTACTGGAGTGGGTTGCCATTTTCTTCCCTAGGGGATCTTTCCCGACCCAGTGATCAAACCTGGGTCTGCTGCATTGCAGGCAGATGCTTTACCATCTGAGGCACCAGGAAAGCCCCCATAACTGCTTGACTGTAGTTAAGAAAATGATTGTCTCTCCTAATCCTGGGGAGGAGGCTTTAATCAATAGGAATAGTTTATGGAAATCAACCTTGTGGTCCCTCGTCACAAACTGTCTCATCCAGGAGAAGAGTGGAACCAGTGTAGCAATGTAGACTTGCATGCTTCTCAGAGGAAAACAAAACAGAAATCTCAATTTGCCATTCCTTTCAAGGAGCTTTCATTGAATAAATTTTGACAGAACATTCTCATTTCACATTGTATCATGAAATTATCACACCCATCTCATATGCTATAGAAATCCATACAAAAACAGAAGTTGGTACGCTAGCAAACTTTTGCTCAACTCAAAATGAGATAGCATCACCAACTAGATGGACATGAGTTTGAGCAAACTCTGAGAGATAGTGAAAGGCGGGGAAGCCTGGCGTGCTGCAGTCTAGGGGGCTGCAAAGAGTCGGACATGACTTGATGACTGAACAACAGCAACAACATGAGATAGAGGATTGGGTATGAACTTGTGAATTAAGGCTGTTAACTGAGAAGGACAGTTTCATTTCTAAAGTGGGCTTTTACCCTAATAGAGATCCTGTCCATAAAATCAGTAAGGTTTTTGCTACTATGTGGTATACAGTAGTCATAAATAAATTACCCTAAAGGATCCAATTGCTCTTGACCTGGGTGACAAGTACTGTTTCTCTGCCAGCTCTCTAGTTTAGTGTCTGCTATATAAGTTCAGGGCCACGAGCAAATGTTAATTCTCTATTTTAGGTTTTCATGGGGTTCTGCAGTGCGTCTCCTCTTTAAAATCTCTGTGATCTCCCGTGTCTAGCCCAACCCTGGCCACCACGGTCATCTCACTCAGTTCACGGTGATTGTCATCACACCACAGTTTGAATACTGGTGTGACTGGCTGGCCTGGGATAACAGGCGAGTGTTGTAACACTCACCGAGGCTCAGGTCTCGGCTTGCTCGGTGGTGGGTAGTGGGGTTGCTTCACACAGCACTTCAGTTCAAAGCAAAGGCAGGAGGGAGTGGAGACTGTAGATCATAGATCACAGAGCAGATGCTCACCCAGAAATGCCAGGGCTCCTCCGTCGCAGAGCAGACTTGCAGGCACACGAATTACCCGCGCAGCTCACCAACGTGTGTGCGGGGAAAGTGAAGCCAGCAGAACAACTGCAGGAACCCATCCAACTAATAAGAAGCTTATAACTCTTTGGCAATTTGTTTGGCTCGGGAGTTACTGCAAAGTCAGAAAGGTATTGGGCCCCGGGATATTGGCAAGGTGACTGGGAGTCTTCCACTGTGAAAAGAAAGCTTTGCCAATGGGCTTTTTTTTTTTCCTTCAGGTGTTCAGCGTTGCGTTTTTCAGGCCAAAGACTTCTGGAAATAGTCACATTAATCACATCGGCAGCTAAGGTTAATGGGACTGGTGGCTGCACAAACTCCCCCATTCAAAAATGTGCTACGAAGATCTTTCAGTTTAGATGATCTGATTCATTCATTCATCTACTCATTCAACAAAGGCTTATGGAAGTCTTCCCATGAGTCAGGAGCCACTGCGAGGATCAGAAGACAGACCCCTCTTCCTAAATCACTGACCTCACACCCTGCATTGCGCCCTTCCTATGTCCTCAGGTCCCTTATTGCTTTCTTTCTCTGTGTGTTTTTTTTTTTTTAATGTGAACCATTTTAAAGTCTTCATTGAATTTGTTATAATATTGCTTCTGTTTCACATTTCCCCCCTTTTTTGTCCTAAATGCATGTGGAATGTTGTTAGCTTGCCGACCAGGGCTTGAACCTGCACCCTCCCCGTCATAGGAAAGAGAAAGTGAAAGTTGCTCAGTCGTGTCTGACTCTGCGACCCCATGGACTATACAGTTCATGGACTTCTCCAGGCCAGAATACTGGAGTGGGCAGCCTTTCCCTTCTCCAACAGATCTTCCTGACCCAGGAGTTGAACTGGGGTTTCCTGCATTGCAGGCGGATTCTTTACAAACTGAGCTATCAGGGAAGCCTCCTATATAGGAAGGTGAAGTCTTAAACCCCTGTACCAGGGGTCCTTTTATTGCTTTTCTTAACTGTTGATTCTAGAGTTCTGATGTAAAAGAAGAGTATAGGGAAAATCCTCACAAGGAGAAAGAAGTTGTTTATTTACTTATTTATTTAAAACATGGGCTTCCCTGGTGGTTCAGATGGTAAAGAATCCGCCTGCCATGTGGGAGACCCAGGTTTGATCCCTGGGTCGGGAAGGTCCCCTGGAGAAAGGAATGGCTACCCACTCCAGTATTCCTGCCTGGAGAATTCCATGAACAGAGGAGCCTGGTGGGCTACAGTCCTTGGGGTTGCAAAAAGTCAGATACAACTGAGCAACTAAAACTTCCACTTTTAAAAATGTAAGTACCTGTTATATGCAATGTTCTCCAGAAATAGGTGATCAGGACAGATTTTCTATAAAGGAAAATTTTGCCTATCCACATTTCAGATAATAAACTTTCTTACGCAAAATGTCTGGGACTTTACAGAAATAGTGATTGACTGTTGTCTATATACCAAGAAAACTCACCTTCCCTTTCTTGTGGATCTGGGAAGCTGGATGAACTCTGACCTAGGGGTGGTCCCCAGGGATCAAACACTCTCCAAGCTCCTTATTCTGCCCTCTCTTTATCATCTCTTTCTAACTACTAGCTGGGTCCTGGAGATTCTATCTTCATCATGTGTTTCTTATGTATCTTTCTTTTCTTTCTTTTTCAACCTGCTATTGCTTCACTCCAGAACGCTTTGTGACTCTTGCATAAATATCATTCCAATGGCATTCAGGTCAAAGATCTCCTTTTTCCCAGTCTCTCCCTGCTCCTGATCACTTTCCACATGGCAGTCACACTTACCTGCTGTTTTCTATTTGTCCCCTCCTTAAAAATGACACCATTTCTCTTGCCTCTTAGATGAAGCATCTGTTTCCAAACAAGGTGTCAAATGTCACTATCCCAAACCAGCAGAGTCGTTAAGAGTATGGACTGAGGAATCTGAAATAACCAGTGTTAAAAATCCCAGCTTGGCCAGTTAAGCCTCAGTTTTCTCATCTGAAAAATGGAGATGATTCTCATACCTCTGCTGGCAGTAAAGGGTAGACTAGGACAGGGGTCCCCAAACTCTGGGATCTAATGCCTAATGATCTGAGGTAGAGCTGGTGTGATAATAACAGAAATAAAGTGTACAATAAATGTACTGTGCTGAATCATCCCCAAAACATCACCCCTACCCTGGGTCCATGGAAAAATTGTCTTCCACAAAACTGGTCCCTGGTGCCAAAAGGGTTGGGGACTGCTGTACTAGGATATTTGAATTCTTGGCACACTAGGCACTCAACAAGTAATATTTATAATAATATGATAAGCAAGTATTATTAAGTTTCATTGCTCCAGTCTGATTCAGCTTATCATTTCCTGAAATGCCTTTCCCCCCACATTTTCTCACGTAGTACGTTCTGTGTAGAATGCCCTTTCTCTCTCTGCCCTTTGATAGTCTTTTATGATGGAAGTTTGTATGTCATGAAGTCTTTTTCTGACTCTTCTGAAAACAAACATTTTCCTCCCTTTCATCAGTGCCTTGTCTGCCCCTCTCGCTGCCCCCTGTTTTGTGTCTGGAATTCTGGTCAGAGCTTCTCCATCTTTCTCTTTGCGCTTTCTCCTCCGTCAGGCTCCTCAGTTGCAGAGAGAATTACCCTGCCTTCTCCTCCTGCATATAGTCTGCAGGGAGGTCTCTGTACCCTGGTCAGAGGTGGATGTGGACTCTTGTCTTTGGGGAAAGCCAGGGTTTGAGGGGGGCAGCTCCCCATCTTGGGGCTCTGCTATGCAGCTCGGCTCTCAGCGGCATTGGCTTGCGTAGCTCCCCAGTCCCCTCACAAGCCTCCTGCTCATGGATGTTCCTGGCTTTCAGGATTTCTTGGATTTATCCATGAAATTACTGAATTTCAGAGCTGCAAGAAGTCTGGGAGAGACGTGGAAAGCGTCTTCATTTCTGACCTGAGCTTCTGCTGAGGTGTCCTGTTCCTTGAGAAATGATTCCCTAAACTTACCCTGGATGGATGAGTCATTCCATCTAGTATTAGCTAATGCAGCGTCCGTCCCTCTGCTGAGGTATGGCTCACCCTGGACTGCAATGTACACAGCCATCTCCTGCCTGGAACTTAGGTCTCTGGAGGCAAGGCAGTAGCTTACTTGTCCTTCCATCTCTAGCGCTCAGTGTAGTGCCCAATGCATGCAAAAGAGCTGATCTGCATCAACCAGACTCATAAATATTGACCAAGCTGAATGGAACTGAAAGAGGCTAAGCGATTGACTTCTTATGTTGCATCTCCTGTTTTCCAGGCCCATCCACCATCTTTTCAGGGTACCAGGCTGGCTTACCTCATCAAATTTTTGTACTTCTCATCCTGGAGGTCTAAAAAGAAGGCTGGTTATTAACTTGATGGTTAAAAGATTGAATATAGACCCTTGAAATTCTAAGAAATAGCTCTGAGCAGAGAAAAATCACTTACTTCTGACAGAAAAAAAAAAAAAGAGAAAAAGTGATTGCTTTGATTACACTGGTAGGTAGCAAAAGCCACATGAGACACCTACAGGTGTCCTAACAGTTTTTCCTCCCTAAATATCAGCCCTGTGGTACTTGAGAGGCGAGGGAAACCAGGTCCCTTGCTGTATCCTGAAGGTGGTGGTTAGACTCACTTGTGGGGTTAATAAAGGCTGAGCTCCAGCTTCCGTTGGTGGTTAACCCCTTGCCCTTCTCCTGGTTCCTGTGACACACCTGGCTGATACTTTGGGTGGCAAATGTGCTCAAGTTCACTAATACTGTGCTTGGTGCACAGACTCTGGGATATGCCAGTACGTTGAGAAAAGAACAAAACTCACGGTGGGATGGTTTTGCATCCTCATGTAAATTTAGAATTCATTTCCGCATACGAATTGGCTTGCCCCTGAGTATGATGTGCTGAGGATGGACCAAATGAAAGCATTCACACCAGTTGCAGCAGGAGATGAGGAGGAAAAAATGGACTTTCAGCTACAGCATGGCCCGAGTGTGGGTAAGCCATCATTAGAAAGGCAGTTTTTTCTAGGTCTTGGCATTTGTGATTAAGATCCTGCATGCCAAGGCTTCTTTCTGAACCCCACGGGCCAAGCCACCTTAGAAACAGGGCCGCTTAATCGCCAGAGTCATAGAATTGTAGGAAGGAATTCTGTCGGCCCCTCTGGTCAGATGTTGCCAAATGACATTCCTACAAAACTTCAGATACTTCAGAGGAGATGAAATGGCTTCTAAAAGCCTCAGCCAGGCTTAGGACTCCGTGGATCTGGAGGTAAAGATGACCTAGATTTGATTAAGTGTCCATTGCTTTCTAGATGAAAGTCCTTGGGGGAAGTTATAGAGGTAGGCAGTCCCCGGGGCATCCCTGGGGATGCCAAAGTTGCTGAAGCTATCTTATCTGTCAGATGGAGTCCAAGATGCCTTTCTTAATGGTCAGTTGTGAACAGTACTTTGGGTACCAGATTAGTCAGGATTCTCCAGAGACGCAGAGCTGATAGGTGGTACATGTGAACTGAAAAGTGAAAGTGTCAGTTGCTCAGTGGTGCTGTTTGCTCTTTGTGACCCCATAGACTACAGACTGCCAGGCTCCTCTGTCCATGGGATTCTCCAGGCAAGAATACTGGGGTGGGTATCCATTCCTTCAGGTGGGGATCTTCCTGACTCAGGGATCAAACTGGGGTCTCCTGCATGACAGGCAGATTCTTTACCATCTGAGCCACAGGGAGTCCCTACATGTAGAGACATTTATTTTAAGGCATTAGCTCATGTGAAGATGGAGGCTGGCAAGTCTGAAGCTGGTAGGACTGGAAGCTGGAATGGAATCTTGGGCAGGGTTTCCAGGTTGCCAGCAGGAGGCAGGATTCCTTCTTCCCAGGGCCACCTTGGTCTTCGCTGTTAAGACTTTTTACGAATTGGCTCACCTACATTTGGGAGGATAATCTACTTTACTCAAACTCTCTGATTTATTAATGTGTTAATTACACCTAAAAGGAAAGAGAGAGAGAGAGAGAAGATGAAGAGCCAGAGGGAGTGAGAGCTCTGTGTGGTCCCTGCTCTGTTTAAGGCATCTTCACACACAGCACATTTGACGGTTAATTTTATGTATCAACCTGTATAGACTCTGGGCTTCCCTGGTGCCTCAGATGGTAAAGCATCTACCTGTAATGCAGGAGACCTGGGTTTGATCCCTGGGTTGGGAAGATCCCTTGAAGAAAGGAATGGCTCCCCACTCCAGTATTCCTGCCTGGAGAGTTTCATGGACAGAGGAGCCTGGTGGACTACAGTCCGTGGGTTGGCAAAGCATTGGACCCAACTGAGCGACTAACACTTTCACTGTCTGACTGTTGTTTGGCCAAACACCAGCCTGGACTGTATCTCTTTGTCTCTAACTTTTTGTTTTAAACGATGCTGTCTTTCTTCCTTTCTTTTTTAAGGACGCACTATGTGCCGTGTGGGATCTTAGTTCCCCAACCAGGGATTGAACTTGTAGCTCTCTGCAGTGGCAGTGCAGAGTCTTAACCGCTGGACCCCCAGGGAAGTCCCTCTTTCTCTGTCTGTGTCCCTTTCCCTCCTCTCTTCCTCTCTGTCTCTCTCTTTCTCCATCATGTTCATCCTTCCTCTTACGATAGGCTGTATCTGTCTTTCTCTTGTTTTTCTTTCCCTGCCCACTTCCTCTCCTCTCTCACCCCACCAGCTCCATTTTCCCTTTTCTATTTTAGTTTCACTTTCCCGATCAGGGTCAAGTCTTTAATCTCTTAATTTTCTGCCTCATTATCACTTTCTGACTTCGCCTTTTCTGATAGCCTCCTTCCCATGCACTCCTCACCACACTCAAATCTTCTTTGCCTCCTTCTAAAAATACTCTCGTAATCCTTCCTCTCCTCACTGCAAAGCCCCTGACTCTCTCTCTCTCTCTCCAGCCTCCAGCGCTCCTCCTCCTGGAGCTTGGTGGTGTGACAACTCCAGGGCTTGGGTGCAGCCTCATGCTGGGGAAAGTCACCCCTTCCCCGGGCTGGTTAACTCCCCAGCCCCAGACGGAATCCCAGTCTCAAATCAGACTCTCGCCTACTGTTCTGCTCGGCCAGCTGCGGTATGGACGGACTTAGGTGCACGCAGGGCAGCCACCTTGGTCAAGGCTGCGGCACCTTTCAGAGTCACGGGCAGTGCAGGGAGCGACCCAGGGTGCTCGCGGATCACATGTGGAGAAGGACCCGGAGTGCTAAAGGGGAGAAAGTTCTCAGAAAAGCAGCAGCTAGCAGACACTCCTTTTAGATTTAAAAGGGATATATTGGAGCGATCTGGGGGCTCCCAAGTAAATTTTAGGTTTCCTAGGTGGCTCAGTGGTAAAGAATCTGCCTGCCAATGCAGGAGACAGGGGTTTGATCCCTGGGTCAGGAAGGTCCCCTGGAGAAGGAAACGGCAACCCACTTCAGTATTCTTGCCTGGAGAATCCCATGGACAGAGGAGCCTGGCGGGCTATAGTCCATGGGGCCACCAAAGAGTCAGACACGACTCAGAGACGAAACGACAACAACGAAGTACATTTTACATTGGAGGAAAACTAACGCTAAAAGAATAAGAAAATCTTGAATTCATGTCACGGAAGGCTTCAGATACAATTGGAGAGTCTGAGCCCAGTGAGGACATTTTTCAGATGAAGAATTCAGAAAGAGTAGCCCAGAGTCACATAGCTGGTTTTGTTCGGTCACAGACAAGAACAAGATCTCCCAACTTTTTTTTTTTTTTTTTTTTTCATAACCTCAGTCTGTTTCTCAATGAGGAACAGAAGACTGCTATGTCTGGCAGCCAGAGAATGTGTTCCCCGGTAAGTCCCTGTGGCTCACGTCCCTTCCCAGATATGTAAATACTGCAAGTCCTCTTTCAATAGAGGGACCATGAGGCCTGGTGTCTCAAGACCAGGGTTGCTTATAAGGACTGTCTCTTCCAGTCCTGGAAACACCTCTGTTCACCAGAATATTATCTTCTTAGTGCCAGATTTTAGGGGGCAAGAAGGTCTAGTTATCTTATTAAAGAGAAATTATCTCCCACAACTTTTTGGTGTATTATTGGCAATCAGTTAAAAATGCGCTTTTAATAGGCTCCATCATCAGGCTCCTATTTTCCCAGAATTACTTTTTACCCTTTCTCCCTAGACGTTTATCCACCAAGGATGGTTAGGACCATAATCATTTGCTCTGAAGACTGTCTTCTCCTTTTCTACCCTTTTCCTCTGCTCTCAGACAACTGTGTACAGCTGTCATTACCCACTTGGGCTGCTAAGAATATTCCATCGGCAATCAATACTGTCTCTCAACTTCCCCATTAACCAACATTCCCAGGAAATCTATAAATGTGGAAAGAAAACAAAAACTCCTTACTTTTGCTCAAGCTCCTTCAGATATTTTGCTTGATTTTACCCGAAAAAAGTAAAAGTTAAAGTGTTAGTCCTTCAGCCATGTCTTTGTGACCCCATGGCCTTTAGTCCTCCAGACTCCTCTGTCTATGGGATTCTCCAGGCAAGAATACTGGAGTGGGTAGCCATTCCCTTCTCCAGGGGATCTTCCTGACCCAGCAATCAAACCTGGGTCTCCTGCATTGCAGGCAGATTCTTTCCTGTCTGAGCCACCAGGGAAGTACTGATTTTAGCTAGGTTTGAGTCAATAATAGAGTGACAAGGTTATTTTATCAAATCTGTAAAATTTCTCGACTAAGTTTTCCCAGAAACCCCAGAAAGCTAATTTCATTTTGAAGGACTACCTATTATTACCTAGGACAGTTTCTTCAGAGCATCACTTTTTTTGCATAAGCACTTAATGATTACTCTGCCTGCCTTTCCTACTGAAATTATGAGTTCAATGTCTGGGGATTATGTTCGATTTCATTTTTCGTAACACTCGTTATTGGGAATGAATGAATGTATCACAATGACACAAACTGGTTACAGTGAAAACATTGACAAGGATGCTTGTTGGAGCTCTAGGTGGTGACACACTTTTACATCTATTATTCACACTCATTTTTATACACACTGAGAGGGAAGCGTGGTTCCCATCTATAGGTGAAAAGACTGAGACTGAAAGATTTACACAGTCGCCCAAGACCGCCCATCTGGAAGGAGAGCCCTCAGTGGACTCCAGGTTCATCGGCCCCTGTATCTCTCTGCTGAGCTCAAGTGCACTGTTCACAGTAGTCGTCCTCACCTCTGCCCAGTTGTGCCTGGTGACATGTACCTTTCTTAACAGTGACATGTACCACCTCTTCCTAAGTTCTGCTGAAACAGGACTCCATGTACAAGTGGTCAGGAAAGGGGGAAGCCACAGGTGGTGAGGGACCTGGATTAGGGATTTGATCTTATCACTTTCCAAAGCGAATTTCTCCTTTGGAGTCTCTGCCTGATTGGGCTCTGTTGTCATCACACATCGAAGTAACTCTAGGGAAAGGAAATGGGCTATCCACAGATGGAAGACAGGGTCTCCCTGCCCTCTTGAAGGACACAGTGTCCCAGTTACCTGTCGCTGGGTAACAGACAGGCTCCAAACCTAATGGCGTAAAATAACTGTTTTAGGATTAACAGCCGCTAGGCGTCTCTCCCTTGGGAGAATCTCATGGGAAAGCTCTGTCACTTCTGTGTTTGACTCTGAGCTGGGGCAACACAGACAACTGTGAGGCTGGACAGTGGAGATTCTCAGATGTCTTTCTCTGGTCTCTCCAGTGCGTTGGCTTGGGAAAACCAAAAGTATTATGTGGTAATTCAGGCCTCCGAAGATGTTTGGAGAGATGGAGATAGATCAGTTCAGTTCAGTCGCTCAGTGTCCAACTCTTTGCAACCCCGTAGATTGCAGCACACCAGGCTTCGCTGTCCATCACCAGCTCCCAGAGCTTGCTCAAACTCATGTCCATTGAGTTGGTGATGCCATTCAACCATCTCATCCTCTGTCGTCCCCTTCTTCTCCTGCTAGATAGATAGATAGATGTGGTGGACAGACAAACAGATGTTAGATAGATTGATAGATGTGCTGGCTGGATAAATAGACAAGATATTAGACAGATAATAGGTAGGTAGATAAGACAGATACGTGAGGGTAGATGGATAGATGGATAGACACACACACACACACACAGAGAAATGTACAGAAGCATTTGAGCATTCTCCACCTCAAAGCCATCACCAGGAGACAGGAAATAGGTCCCACTCCTTAAGGGAGATGTGACTAGGTCCTGAATGACCAGCTGGGGTCAGAAATGCTCTGCTAACATTTTTGGAAAATGCAGTCTGCCGCACCCAGTAGCTCCTCAGCACGTCCCTCCCTACCTAGACTCGGTTTCCTGCTCCGTGAAAAGATGAAGCTCTAAGAGGCTCCGAAGATCATATCCTCAGTTGCCTCGTAGCTGAGCCAGTCTCCAGGTCAGAGTCCACGACCTGAGACCTCGGTCCTTGACAAATCTCCTGGAAAGCACGTCCTTTGCCATGGTTGCCACACCATCCTGGCCCCTTTTCTACATGTTTGATCTGATGGCTGTCCTTTCGGTGGCTATTCCCTGGAGGCCCCCTAGATGAACAGAGCTATGGGCGAGGAAGTTCAAGTCAGCTTCTTTAATGGTGGGAGGACACAGTCGTATTAACCTAGCCCGGCTCTGCCATTTTGCAGATAAGATGAAATTTTGCAATCGAGTGTATGTGCTGAGATGCTTAACAAGGGAGAGTATTTAGAAAGAAGCAATTAAGATGGGGAATAATTTTTAAAGTCTTGTCCTGTGAGGAGTGATTAAAAAAATTTTAGCCTGAAGAAATAAGACATACTCATTTTATCTTTAAATATTTGAATGTGACTCATATGGAAAAAAGGAAAAGAGATTACATTTGTTTGGAGATTTAAAGGATGATTTAAAAGCATGCCTGAAATTTGATCTGCAGATAGAATCCAGCTTTTATTTCCAATGATCCTGTATATGTTAGTTTTGCCTACAGTATATACTTCAGTTTTCAGGAAGTGAGTTATGTACTCTTTGACTATAGAATGTGTAGGGATATGTCTACATTCATCTTTCACCCCTTTCCAGCACCAAATAATATTCTGGGCACAGAATAGACTCTTAATAAGTATCGATCAGTTGACACTAATTGATTCTTGGAGTATTTTTTAAAATATCTATTTATGTGGCGGCTCCAGCTCTTAGGTGCAGCCTGCGCACATGCTAAGTTGCTTTAGCCATGCCTGATTCTTTGCTACCCTTTGGACTGTTGCCCACCAGGCTTCTCTGTCCATGGGATTCTCTAGGCCAGAACACTGGAGTGGTTTCCCATGCCTCCTCCAGGGGATCTTCCTGATCCAGGGGTCAAACCTGCATCTCTTACGTCTCCTGTATTAGCAGGCAAGTTCTTTACCACGTGTGCCGCCTGGGAAGCCATTTGCAGCATGTGGGATCCTAGTTGTGGCTCTCAGGTTCGTTTGCTGACCCAGGGATGGAACTCCAGCCCTTAGCATCAGGAGCACTGAGTATTAGCCACTGGACCCCCAGGGAAGTCCATATCTCAGTACTGATGGATACTTAGCGTTCACATCCTACTGTTGGTTAGACTGTGGTATTAGCACAGCCTGATGAGTTTTTTAGCCTTCCACAGCTCCCATTTGAATGAGTGCATTTTCGCAGATTAAGAGAATTCTTACCCTTGTTGCCTTTAGCACCAGGAAGCTCCTTCTAGAGGCCATGCTCTGCTTTCAGGCATGTTGGGTGATAAAGGGCATTGTCAGTGCCGATCTCAGGAGAGATGCTCACCCCTCTCTAGGAGTGAATGTGCACGAGAACTTGGTTTCTTCCCAATCAAGCCTTGTTTATTCCACTCCACACACCACGAGGGGCTTGAGAAATGGTGGGAGGCGATGCTAGGGGTGTGGGGCTGCAAATATGTGGGGCCTTAGTCCCAGAAACAGGACTTTGAGAGCAGCCTTCTCATGCAGCCAACTTCTTGGTGTAGTCACACCTGTATTTTCATAGCAGAGAAAATGCAGCAGGCCTGCACATGGTTAATTTGATGCAATCAGGACATTTTCTGGTTTAAAACCAAGAGTGACCCCAGAAACACGATTTTATTTGACCTGTTCATCAGCCTCGATCTTCCTGGGGCTGCAGGCCTTTCCAACGCTGGGAGCCCGCCCTCTGCGCTGCAGTCCTTGTGCTGAATGGCAGTGATCTCTCATTCTCTGTCAGCACACAGTTCAGCTTGGTCGGCAGAGGCAGGCAGCCGTTTCTCACTATGCTTGTGGGTGGTGCAGCTGCTACTCCCTGCCCCCAAGACACAGAGAAGGAGATGACACTGCCAGGTCCCAGGGCTACCCTTCTGATGCTGCGTAGAGAGATTGTGGAGCACGGTGCCCAGTTAAGACCTTCCTCTCTCTTTAGATCTGGGTTTTATGAAAATACGCTTGCCAGTCATGAAAAAACTAAAAAGCTCAGCTATCAGTCGGTTATCAGTGAAGTCAGAAGATGAAGGACTGTAGCATTTACAATGCTCGTCATAATCATTTTTAGCATCCTTAAGTGATAACATGATGACGACAGTGTTAAGAAGGGAATGACGAGCATAGAAGCCGCATTTAAGCAGCTCTGCTTTGTTATAATTAGTCAGACTCTCTAAAGGGACAATTTAGGAACCATGTGGCCCCAGGTGATCCTGTCTGTCCTCTGAAACCAAACCGTCATTCTAGTACGTTAATTTACAAAACAGTCATTTGACAAAATTGTAAACAAAGTCATTAAGATATAAAAGCATGTCTGGGAATTCCTGGTTGTCCAGTCATTAAGACTCTATATTTCCAATGCAGGGGGCACAGGTTTGATCCCTGGTTGGGGAATTAGATCCCATGTGCTGAAATCTGTTCTATGGGTAGAGTCTAGTTTTTATTTCCAATGATTCTGTTTTAGTTTTGCCTACAGTATAGACTTGAAAAGTTTTTATTCAGTGGCTTAGGCACTAAATGTTGAATAAATGTTGGACTTGGTTCCTTGGATGGTGGATGTGAGGTAGATGTTGTGCAAAGCACAAGCTGGGTCTTCTTCATGTGGTGACAACTGCAGTGATTTAGCTATTATGTTACTTCCAATTTGCCAGCTGTGTTTTACAGGGATGCAGTGAAATATGCTCTGTTGGTTGTATGTTACAACCATATTTTATTAATTAGAGGCCTATCATAAATAAATCACTCATTTTTATGGCATATGAGCCCACTTGATTCAGAAAGTTTGGCATCTGGTTCTGATTATGTCTCAAGGTATTTCCATGGAAATTCCCCCCACCCTCTCTTTCTTCACCTGTTTGAGGACAAGGATGGAAACTTAACTTCTGCAGAAAAAAGATAAGGGGGATTTCCGTCATTGTAAACAGGGTCATTTGGGATGAAGAGGGCAAGCTGGACAAACATCCATGGCATCAGGACCCTAGGGAGGATTTCTG
Organism: Capra hircus; assembly: GCF_001704415.2. Classification (NCBI taxonomy): domain Eukaryota; kingdom Metazoa; phylum Chordata; class Mammalia; order Artiodactyla; family Bovidae; genus Capra; species Capra hircus. Next base: position 12,751,667 of record NC_030820.1, read on the forward strand.
GGGCTTGTAAGATTTTACTATTTGTTTGTTTGTTTTTTGTTCTATCTGTGGAAACTGTCAAACAATAAACTTCATCAAAATGTTTGTGTAATGAGGCAGAGTAAATAAGTAAATATAGCCTGTGTATAGCAAAGTTGGGGGAAGGTATTATTCCTCTCTAGGGAGGTCTAATTATAGCAATGAATTATATTTTATATACTGACCTTCCTGAATTAAAAAAATTATTTTTTAAATTGGAGTATAATTGTTTTATAATGTTGTATTAGTTTCTGCTGTACAACTAAGTCAATCAGTTATATGTGTGTATATATATCCCCTCCTTTTGAGCCTCTCTCTTCCCTCACCTCTCCATTCCACCCCTCTAGGTCATCACAGGTCACTGAACTGAGCTCCCAGTGATGTATATGCTGATCTTCTTTGTTCTCGGTTCAAATGTAAATTGATGGTCAGCATATCATTGATTATATCTGAAGAGCTTCAAAGAGGATCTCAGATTGGTGACCTCTGGGTTTGTATGACCTCTATGAGCCTCAGGTTGTCTTTCTGCAAATTGGGCTAGAAGATGGTCAGAGGCTGTGGGAAATGGTTCTTTGTTTGAAGCTGGCCTTGATGCTCTTCCTGATCTCAAAATGCAAAAAGATTAAAAAAAAAATTGTTATTATGGGAAATAAGAACTGGCTATTTTCCCGACGAGGCTCAAGAACTCGTCTCCTAGTAAATGAGAATCCATAAGAGATCCTAAAAAGCTTCCTTCACTCACATGTTTAAGAGCAAAGTATCTGTTTAGCATGATTAAGTACAAGTCTCTGTGCTCAGTATGCCAAGAAGTTCAATGCTGTGCGGCGTTGCTGCTGTAAGGTGGAGACACTCCTCAGCCTGATTTATGGAGCCTCCAGATGGGAGCATGGACCGCTGAGCTAGTTACGGGGTTTGGAAGGAGAGCGCATCCCCTCCCCCCGACATGTTTCAGGAGGTGGGATAATGCTGTTCCTGGCTTCAGTGAATCCTTGGGCTGATTCAATATGGTACTTTGTATATTCTTGTGAAGTTTCTGTTTATCATCCTGCTCCATATTTCTAAATTATAACTGATCCAATAAATTAATTAATCAGGCACTATCCTGTCAATATATTTAATTTCCATAGCAGGTTACTGCAGAACTGATGCAGTTGCTTGTCTTGATGCTGATTGCCTTTGTAGAATCAATCTGTGGTGATCTATACAGATATCTGAAATGGCTCAAAGTGCTGGTCCAGCTTAGACATGGTCCTGGTCCTTTTAAAAAATTCAGGTATTGTTGCAAACCTGAATTTATATGCATATGTATACAATAAAATATATAATGTTCTGCATCAGTCGTGTCCAACACTTTGTGACCCCATGGACTGTACTGGAGTAGGTTGTCCTGTCTTCCTCCAGGGGATCTTCCTGACCCAGGGAATGAACTCATGTCTCTTATGTTTTCCTGCTTTGGTAGGTGGGTTCATTACCACTAGCGCCACCTAGGAACCCCCAGATTAAACATACATGCAGCCAGTTCAGCATCATTATATTGTTCCAGTTTTCTTTGGAGTCATGCAGCGGGGTCTTACTTGAACCTGGCCTTAGTTCACCTTCCCCAACCCTAGTTTTTTTTTTTTTTTTTAAACCAGAAATTGTTTTGCTTTTGTTTTTCCTCTTTTTCTCTCACTTCTGAGTTTGGCCTTTTTCTCTACTAGCAAAAGAAAAGTTTCTTCAGAGGTTAAAGCTCTTTGTTACTTTCGTGGGTGGCTCTGTTTTTAGGACTCTTTCCTACTTCTCTCCTTAGATTAACTTGGCTTCTTTATTTTCATTTTAGCTTTGCTTAGCAAAACTGGCATTTCCATACCACGTTGGGTTGTTTCTGTTCTCTTTCTGTTTTTTTTTTCCTTTTATTCAGTCAAAATATCTTATTCATAGAGGAAATATTGAAAGCAAGATGATGTTTCTTCCCATTTCTTCCTTTCCTGTGCTCCTATCTTTCTTCTAAATGCTTGAAATAGTGGAAACAAAATGCAATTCTGGAACTGCGATGTGCCTTACAATGCAGCTTAGAAAGGGAAAACCTACCTGATTGTTTCCTGCTGAGCTGGGAGCAGGATTGCAGGAAAGGCATCAGCTCTCAGGAAAAATATTTCTCTTGAAAATATTCCATAAATAGGCAGGCAGTACTCAAGCCCCAGCCAGCTAATGCAGCGAAGTGGCCAAGAACAGGACTCAGAAGCCAAGATGCTGGGTTTTTGAAGCCTGGCTCTGTTGCTAACCTATGGCATATCACTTAATAATCCCTCTGAACCTCAGGTTTTCCAGCCTGCAAAATGGTAATAATAGTAGCTACTCATTAACTTATTGCAAAGGGTCTGTGAGCTAATGAGCAGGATTCACTTATGCCTGATACATGTTGCAAGAAAATTGTGCTCTTATTGTAACTCTTTAAATAGTACATGTAGCTGTGAAGCTGACGGCCTTTGCTGCTTGCTCGCAACTCCAATAAATGCCCAAACTGGTGCCTCCAAGTATGTCTTTTCCTTGCTGATGTTCTCCACCTGTATGTCCTTTCCTCCACTTCCTGTTATTCTTTTCTCCCTGCCCTCCCTCTTAATATGCCACCTCTCTCCCTACTTCTAGATCCCCAGGAACGACAGTCTGGATTCCCTTCTGTGGTTAATTCTAGCTCTCGCCATGCATTGTGCTGAGCGTGTTGGATCAGACTTTCTTCCAGCCCCTGAGTTTGGCTCTGCTTCCCCAGGGGCTGCTCCAGCCCAGGTGGTGTGTCTAATTCTTGGTCCTGACTGCTTCTGGTGCTAGAGAAACTGCTACCCTTCTTGGAGAGAACCTGTTAGTTCAAATACGAAAGTTCCTGTTCGATTACTCTTTAGAGCCACTGCTGGGGCTGCTGCTAAGTCGCTTCAGTTGTGTCCGACTCTGTGTGACCCCATAGACAGCAGCCCACCAGGCTCCGCCGTCCCTGGGATTCTCCAGGCAAGAACACTGGAGTGGGTTGCCATTGCCTTCTCCAATGCATGAAAGTGAAGAGTGAAAGTGAAGTCACTCAGTCGTGTCTGACTCTTCGTGACCCCATGGACTGCAGCCCACCAGGCTCCTCCGTCCATGGGATTTTCCAGGCAAGAGTACTGGAGTGGGTTGCCACTGAGCCACACTGTCACAGAAAAATGAACTTTTTCAGTTAGGTTTCTGTGTATGTCAGCAGTCCTCATGTGTTTTCCTTTTGTGCCCATAGTTCATCTTGGACTCACAAGCATGCATTTGTACTTTCCACTGGGGTGTGTGTGTGGGGGGGTGGAGGGAGTGGTGGTGGGAGGAGTGCTCCTTGAATAAATAGAATAAATGATGTTAAGTTAGAAATTAAATCTGCCTAAATTTTTATTGTGTAAAAGTATGTTGTTGATGCACATCAGTAAAATGATAGAGACACATTATACAAATGTGAATCATGTGAAAGAGAAAACTAAGGACCATTGGAGGACCAGCAAGGGCATCCAATAAGAGAGCTGTGACTTGTATGGATCAAATTACTTGGGTAACAGAACTATGAAAGTGGTCTTTACTATCCAGAGCATGGGAACCTAAGATAATTCTACCAACAGGTATTCCTTACCTGACATAAAACTATATAAAAAGACTTAATAGGTTTTTACCAGGTCTTTAAAAGTTCTCAATGACATTTTTGAGTCTCAAATATGCAAACTGAATTTCTCTCTTTTTAATTGACTATCTCAGATAGGTTTCCTCCTGCAAAGTACCAGCCAGATATAAATGTGATACCACAAAGAATATCACAACCTCCTCCAAGGCTGTATAGAGAAACTCAATGATTTTTCCAAGTGGATAAGTGAACACTTTAGGGGTATATTCTAAGTAGATCTTCCTTATGAAGTTAGCAATTTTATTGTTGGTGAATTTTGATATTTAACACATAAAGTATGAGGATTTGTTCTTATAAAAATAACAGCTTTAAAATCTAGTAAGTAATGGGGGAAAAAAGCATAGTCAGTGAAGAAGAATAATCCAGCTTCTATTAGATAAGCTAGGTAGGCTGAAGTTAGCTCATTTTCTTATCAAGATCACATTTTGACAAAAAATGGCAAATATTTCAAAAGCATAAAGAATAAAGCAAAAATCACACATCATTTCTCTATCCAGAGATGACATTAGTTAATTTGGTTTATTACATTTTAATTCTTTACTTCCCTTTATTGCTCTGAAATTTTACATTTTGCATAAACATAATATGAGTAGTTAAGGAAACCAGCTCATTATCAGATTAATCAGATTTATGTTCCGTCAAACCTCTTACTTTCAAACATCCAAAGACAGCTTTGGGAAGACCTGACACTTCCATGTGAGTGTCAGTCTTAAAGGGCCACAGATGACAAGACTTTCTTCTTCCTCAATAGTCTCGTCGTGGGTCTATCAAATAGTATCTCACTGTCTTCTGTAGAATATAAATTGCAGCAGCATTGGATAGGAAGAGTGTTACAATGAGAACCAATATGGGGACTTCCCAGGTAGTCCAGTGGTTGAGATTTCACCTTCCAATGCAGAGCGTGCAGGTACAGTCCCTGATAGGGGCGCTGAGATCCCAGATGCATCACAGCCAACATAAACATCAGAAGCAATATTGTAATAAATTTTAATGAAGACTTTAAAATGGTCCACAAAAAAAAAAAAAAAACTTAAGAAAAGAACCAATATCTATTGACTGCTTGCTATGTGTCATCTTGTGGAATCCTTACCCAAATCTCATAAATGAGATAAAACTACACATATCATTTGAATTAACTGGGTACAGAAATGTTAAGAAAGGCATAAAGTCTCACAGCTAGCAAGGCACAGATCTGGCACAGAATGTACATTGTCTGAATCCAGAGTTTGTAACCCTCAAAAGTGATGCAAAGCTAATTCTAGATACTTCCAAATCAGTATTCTGAAAGGGGCATTCCAAAGTAGCTCTTGCAAAGAACATCTCTCCATTTGACTTTGTTCAGCCATACCTATTTTCAAATGCCACCACAGTATTCATTTCTGGTGCCAAAAAGTTCATTAGATTTAGTCTATTTTATTTCATCTCAGTTAAACCCCCAAATTTGCCCATAGACAAACTTTAACATGCACATTATATTCCAATAAGAATCATAATCTTTCCATTTTTCTTTTTCAGTTGTTTTCACTAGTTCACTCCTTATAATAATTGCCTCCCATGATTGGAGACACTCGGGTCTTTTTTACATTTGTCCCCAAAGTGCCACCAGAGAAAGGTCACTAAGCATGTGTCAAGATCCATCAGCCTCAGGTCTGAGCCTGTCCCACAGGCTGTCAGTCTTTCATGTCTGTTTTTACATAGACTACTTTTAAAATTTTTATTTGTTTTTGGCTGCGCTGGGTCTCTGTGGCCATACGTGGGCTTTCTCTAGCTGTAGTGGTTGGGGTTACGCTCTAGTTGCCATGCTTGGGCTCCTCATTGTGGGGGCTTCTCTTGTGAGCACAGGCTCTAGGGTGCATGCGCTTCAGCAATTCTGGGGCACGGGCTTCATTGCTGAGGCATGTGGAATCTTCCCTGACCAGGCATCAAACCCATGTCCCCTATATTGGCAGGTGGATGCTTCACCACTAGACTACCAGAGAAGTCCTCATATCAGTTTTTCTTGCATGGACCCTTCCGAACTTCTGAGACATTAAAAAAATTCTCTAAATTTCCTATCACTATTTCTAGGGTCTTCTTTCCATTTTACCATAGTTCCATATTTTCTTCAGTCCTTATGTAAACATGTCTTCCAATTTCTTTATGTGTAAAAGCACATAATTCCATCTCTGGTTCATTCCACAGATTTAGGGAGCACTGTCCGAGGCAATGAAAACACAGAGACGAGGAACACAGTGCGTGTCTTAAAGGAGATGCCTACCTGATGGCAGAGAGACCAACCTGGTCAGACATGGCAACACAGCGTAACAGAAGCTCCGACCGGGCACGGGAAGGTGGCAAGCAACCCAGAGGGCGGGCTCTAAAATGTGCCAGGTGACAGGAAAGCTGCTTTCTGGAGGTAAAAAAAGAAAAAAAAAATCACTGTATATATTTGTTCATAGCATGACTCTCACTTCTATTCTTGAAATTAGCTTTTTATTCTCCCCAGCTCTGTAACCTCAATGACAATAGTGTGCACATGAGAGGAACACAGGGGGAATGGAAAACCGTGCTCCAGAAAAGCAATTCAATATTCCTTTTGAAAATAATGAAAAGAAATATATCCCCAAACTCAGCAGAACACATTTTATTAATAGAAACAGCTGCATACAACCCTGGATGATTTGATATCAAAAGGGAACAAACATTCTACAAAGATCCAACATGACAAGGAGTTCATCGTTTGCCTGCGCTGCACACCCTGGCAGGCCCCAGACTGAAAATGAAAATACAGTCAGTCAAGCCTGGGGAGCGAGCCGTACCCTTTTCCTAAGGCGCTGGGCTGCGGTGTAATTTCATATTGCTAGGCATCACATACCATGCGGTGTACCATCCCTACCGGAGGAGTTTTCTTTCTGCAGAAACTCAGTGAGAACTGCCATTCTGGAAACTTCTTCCTCCTAGGAGGAGCAGTCCAGAGGGAATCTGTGGGATGGTAGTGATCTGTAAAATGAATTCCCAACAGCTCATCACTTCTGTGTTCCTGAGAAATGTTCAGATCACAAAGTGCTCAAGTGGTGAGCTTCATGATGTTATTAGTACACATTTCATGGATCTTGGCTGTCTTTCCCTGAGATGAGGGGCCACTCAGGCAAGGGAGGTGCACTTTGGTTAATTTTTTTTTTTTTGGTCAATAAAAATTAGAAAAATTTTGGTCATTTTTTAAAAACCATGTTTTCAGTATTCATCACCTTCCCTGGGCTCAGTTCTCCCAGAGCATCATTCTCCCCTGTTTCCTCTTTCTCTGTATTTCCTTGGCATGAGCAGCCTTTGAAGTTAACAAGAGTCACCACAGCTGGGTCAGCAGAATCGGGTTTGCAAAGGTGGTTCCAGGGAAAATGGGTGTCAACTTTCCTTCACCTCCATGGGTATTCTTCATTCTGTCTCGAGCATGAAAACACAGCATATAATTTCCTTGACAGGATGAGTCATCTAAACATTTAACTTCAGCCTGTTTTAAATCCCATACTGAACTTTAAGACAAGGGTGCTTGGTGACAGTGGCTTTATATTTATTTTATTGGGCATTTAAGGGTCTGTAGAATTTGGAGAAGTAGAGGGGTGCAGTGCAGCAATTTAAGACATCAATGAAGAAATAAAAGGAGAAACGCTGATGGGAGTAGTTGGGAATTTAAGATTTGAAAAGTAGTGTGAAACCAATGGACTCTGTATCTTGAAAAGAAGAAGGTTTAGCTTAGGAGTGGGAGAAAATAGAAAGTCATGGGAGGTTTATGAATAAGAAGTAACAAGGTAAAAGGTACTCAAGTAAGCTCCTGTGTTGGTGACATAAAAGAGGGGAAGTGAGGGGGGAAGGGTGAACATATTCAGTAATTCGTGTTTGGAAGAGAATGAGGGTCTAGTGTAGATGGGGAAGAAAGGATGATTGTAGACTTGTGAGGGGGAGAGGAGAATCCACATTGTGTGACTTCTCACTTGATCCAGGAAAGGAAAGCGACCTAGAGGGACCTCGAGCTTTGAGTTTGGGCAGAGAAAAAAACTGCTGAGTCTTGCCTGGAGACGGTGACGTTAGAAGGTTGAAGGGATTTAGTGTGGGCAGAGGACAATGCAATCCGCCATCAATGATGTCAAAAATTTAAAAAAGATATGGCTTGCACATGCGCAATGAAATGCTTTTTAAATGGGCTTCGCTTGTAGCTCAGTTGGTAAATAATCTGCCTTCAATGCAGGAGACCTGGGTTTGATCCCTGGGTTGGGAAGATACCCCGGAAAAGGAAATGGCAATCTCCTCCAGGATTCTTGCCTGGAGAATCCCATGGACAGAGGAGCCTGGCAGGACATAGTCCATGGGGTTGCAAGAGTCAGACACGATTTAGCAATTAATCACCACCACCAGAGGACAATTCAGCTTTGGACAGGCTGAAAGTGAGCAACTGATAGACTCTCAGAATGTCAGCGTCACCAGGTTATTCAATAATCCGAAGTCATCCACAGAGAGAAGAGGAAGTGATGCATATAAGAAGGATCAAAAATCCTATTCTCTCTCTAGCCTGAGATTCCAAGGAAGACATGATATTTCTGAACCTATTAAGTTCCAAGTAATGAACAACTAACTGACCCTTATCAAATTCTCCCCATGAATATCTGATTACTGCTCACTCTTAATTATTGTAGCAAAATTTGCCTAATTGGTCTAAGACACATTTGGCGCAGAGAGCCAGGGGCAAACTCCTCTTCTCCTTGGCAATCCTGGGAGCAGTTTTAGCCCTTTGGGTTTGGAGCTTTGTCTTAAGAAGGGCCTGCCTATAACTTATCAATCAGCTTTTTCCTGATAAAGAGCTCCATGGGCACAGTGACACAGGTGAGATCAGCACCAGCAATAGTTCTCAACCCCGAGTACTTACTAGAAAACTCTGGGGGAGTTCTTAAGCGTCCCTGACAGCTGACCTGTGGAATCAATGTCTCTGAGGGTGGTGTTTGGATGTCATTGTTTTCTGGAAGTGCCCCAGGTAATTCTAGTGTGTAAGCAGGGCTGAAACTGACCAGACAAGTGGAAGCAGTGATCTGAACCTTAACTGCACATCGGCATCACCGTGGGAGCTTTCAACAATACATGGATGTTTTGCACTGTACTCCCAGAGGCCCTGAGCATCAGAAGTTTTCAAAGGTTTCCAGGTGATCCCAGGTGATGCAGCACAGCCAGAACTCAGAAGCGCTGTCTTTTTCTGGCTTCACTCTCTCAAACAAGCGTTCATACCTGTCCAGGAGGGCAGAACTGGTGCAGCAGTGGGAGAATGCGCTGGATATTTTTTGCCGTAGGCATAACGAACTCAATTGTCAGCTAACTTTCGATTGCAGTCTTTCTTGCTGGTAGTAATGATGTCAGAGGCAGAAAAACTCCATTCGCATTTTCAGACCCCAGGTTGACTTTGCAGTGTTGGCAGCTGGCAAATGCATGTTGTAACTTGAATTGATTTTGAACTGAAATCACAGAGACAATAAATGTCACTTACAGGTGCTTCTCTGGGGGGCAAAAAGAAAACTTTTTTCTGGAACTCTGTGACATAATGAAATGTACACGTCTGCAAATCATAGTCAAGGACTCCAGCTAACCACAGAAAAAATGTGGGGTTTACCAGATTCTCCTCCAGTCTTATAGGAAGAGGGCTACGTGTGGTACCATCTCACTCGTTTTTTTATTTTTCTAGCTTACACAGATACATTATTTCTACCTCCCTGAATGTATACCTGTTTAGACTTATTCTGAATATCTTTAAAAAGTAACACAGATATGTTTTTCAAGTTTTTTTTTTTTTTTCTTAAATCTACCTTTGAGAGTAAAAGGGTAAGTCACTCAGTCGTGTCTAATTCTTTGAGACCCAATAGACTGTGGCCCACCAGGCTCCTCTGTCCATGGGATTCTCCAGGCAAGAATACTGGAGTTGGTAGCCATTCCCTTCTCCAGGGGATCTTCCCGACCCAGGATTCCAACCCGAGTTTCCAGCATTGCAGGCAAATTCTTTACCATCTGAGCCACACCAGGGAAGTCCCTATATCTAGCATTACCTGGAGCTTATTTAATATGTTATCAATCTGTGAATTGCTGTGTCGCCGAAAGGGATTTCTCACCCCTGCCTGGAATGCCTCTTTGTTAAGTAAAATGCTGCGTCCCCTTGGTTTGGTCAAATCACAGCTCTCCTGTCATCTTAGCTCAGGCTGCTGGAATAGAATACCAGGCACTGGGCGGCTTAACGACAGACGTTTATTTATTTCTCTCCACTCTGGAGACTGGTGAGTCTGTGATCAAGGTGCTGGCTGATTCGGAGAGAGTGCAAGCCCTCTGGTTTCTTCTTTAAAAAAAAAAAAAATATATATATATATATAATTTATTTATGACTGTGCTCGGTCTTCATTGCTGCGTGGATTTTTTCCAGTTGCAGACAGTGGAGGCTACTCTCTGGTTGTGGTTTTTTCATTGTGGTGGCTTCTCTTGTTGGGGAGCACAGGCTTTGGGGCACACAGGCTTTAGTAGGTGTGGTGAGAGGTCTCAGTAGTTGTAGCCCATGGACTTAGTTGCTCTGTAGCATAAGGGATCCTCCTGCACCAGGAATCAAACCCGTGTCCCCCGCATTGGCAGGCGGACTCTTTATCACCGAGTCACCAGGGAAGCCCTGGTCTCCTCTTATAAGGGCACTGATTCCATCCTGAGAACCCCAGCTTTATGACTTTGTCCAAACCTGATTGCCTCCCAAAGTCCTCATTCTATCACACAGGAGCTGAGAATGCCAGCACACGAATCTGGAGGCGGGGGCGTATTCACTCGATGCATAACATCTGTGAAACCTCCCTGCTCCTGTTTTACAGTGACTCCTTCCTCCTGGTTCTGACTTTTCTTCTGGATTGGAAGTTCTTTGCGAGCGAGGTGAGGTATGGTCAACGTATACATCCTCAGCCAGCGAAATGCCTCCCACATAGGAGATGCTCAGTTTCTGAGTGTTTGCGGGTGATGGATTACCTGGTTTTGCCCTGTGATTTGGAGCAGGTTGCCTAACCTTTCTAGGGTTAATTTCCTAATCTGTAACATGGAGGTGATGAAACAGATCTCGGAGAGCTGTGGTGAGGATTTAGAGATGTATTATACACAAATTGCTTAGCAACTTGGGTACTTTGAGTGTCGTATGAGTGATTACTAACTGTTAAACGAACTGACAGCAACTGAGGGAGTTAGGTTTTTCTATCTCCAGGGGGCAGGGAAGATGGGGCAAGAGGTGCTGGCCAGGGATGGGAAAGTGGAGTCTGGACCTTGAAATGAGCAGTCAGGGCTGGGTTTGATGATAATTTCATCTGAGAAGGGATGAGAAGTAAGTGATGGTATAAGTTGTGCAGAGATCTGGGAACAGCCATCTGGATTAAGGGGCAGCAAGTGCAAAGGTCCTGGGGTAGGAATGCACTTAGCCCAATAAACAAAAGGTTTGACATCAATGAGAGAATGTCAGACTATTGCCTGCTCTTAGGGAGAAGAGGAACTGTCTGCCGTGGGTGGTGCGTAAAACATCCTGGTTCTGTAAGGTAAACTGTAAGTTTTGAGAACAGGGACATTTTTCCCCAAAGTATCGTTGTGTGTGCATGATACTTTGAAGCTTTTCAAAGTGATATGATAGTGATAGTGATAGTGATAGGGATAGTGATAGTGATGGGAGGAAGGAGAGCAAGCTGACTTCAGTGTTAGTGGCCAGAATGTATTTGGCCATTATGATTTATTTTCCCTCTGTCCCTTGTAGAGTCAACCCAGTTCTAGGCATTTCACTGCCTTCTTGCTCAAAACCAGGTGTAATCATCCAGAAACCATGACCTAGCTTGAGAATGACAGCCTCATCAAATTCAAAACAGATGAATTTGAATCAGGACTGTTTGCACAGATTTTTCTTTTCTGTGTTAATTTCCAAATAAACTTTCCTAATCCCAATAACCGACTTCCCTGGCTCAGATGGTAAAAGCATCTGTGTACAATGCGGGAGACCCGGGTTAAATCCCTGGGTTGGGAAGATCCCCTGGAGAAGAAAATGGCAACCCACTCCAGTACTCTTGCCTGGAAAATCCCATGGATGGAGAAGCCTGGTAGGCTACAGTCTGTGGGGTCACAAAGAGTTGGACACGACTGAGTGACTTCACTTTCACTAATCCCAATAAGGGTTGTGACGAATGCTAAAGAATGCTCAAACTACCACACAATTGCACTCATCTCACACGCTAGTAAAGTAACGCTCAAAATTCTCCAAGCCAGGCCTCAGGAATACGTGAACCGTGAACTTCCAGATGTTCAAGCTGGTTTTAGAAAAGGCAGAGGAACCAGAGATCAAATTGCCAACATCTGCTGGATCATCAAAAAAACAGAGTTCCAGAAAAACATCTATTTCTGCTTTATTGACTATGCCAAAGCCTTTGACTGTGTGGTTCACAATAAATTGTGGACAATTCTGAAAGAGATGGGAATACCAGACCACCTGACCTGCCTCCTGAGAAATCTGTATGCAGGTCAGAAAGCAACAGTTAGAACTAGACATGGAACAACAGACTGGTTCCAAATAGGAAAAAGAGTACGTCAAGGCTGTATATTGTCACCCTGTTTATTTAACTTGTATGCAGAGTACATCATGAGAAATGCTGGGCTGGAGGAAGCACAAGCTGCAATCAAGATTGCTGGGAGAAATATTAATAACCTCAGATATGCAGATGACACCACCCTTATGGCAGAAAGTGAAGAGGAACTAAAGAGCTTCTAGATGAAAGAGGAGAGTGACAAAGTTGGCTTAAAGCTCAACATTCAGAAAACTAAGATCATGGCATCTGGTTCATGGGAAGAACTAAGATCATGGGAAACAAATGGGGAAACAGTGGAAACAGTGTCAGACTTTATTTTGGGGGGCTCCAAAATCACTGCAGATGGTGACTGCAGCCATGAAATTAAAAAATGCTTACTCCTTGGAAGGAAAGTTATGACCAACCTAGATAGCATATTGAAAAGCAGAGACATTACTTTGCCAAAAAAGGTCTGTCTAGTCAGGGCTGTGGTTTTTCCTGTGGTCATGTATGGATGTGAGAGTTGGACTGTGAAGAAAGCTGAGCACCGAAGAATTGATGCTTTTGAACTGTGGTGTTGGAGAAGACTCTTGAGAGTCCCTTGGACTGCAAGGAGCTCCAACCAGTCCATCCTAAAGGAGATCAGTCTTGGGTGTTCATTGAAAGGCCTGATGCTAAAGCTGAAGGTCCAATCCTTTGGCCACCTCATGTGAAGAGTTGACTCATTGGAAAAGTCCCTGATACTGGGAGGGACTAGGGGCAGGAGGAGAAGGGGACGACAGAGGATGAGATGGCTGGATGGCATCACTGACTCGATGGACATGAGTTTGAGCAAACTCTTGGAGTTGGTGATGGACAGGGAGGCCTGGCGTGCTGCTATTCATGGGGTTGCAGAGAATCGGACATGACTGAGCAACTGAACTGAACTGAATCCCAGTAACTTAAGCAGAGCTGCTATTATTTATTTTTTTAAAAGATTTCTTGATGTGGATCTTTTTTAAAGTCTTTATTGAATTTGTTACAATACTGCTTCTGTTTTATGTTTTGGCTTTTTGGCTGCAAGGCATGTGGGATCTTAGCTTCCTGACCAGGGATTGAACCTGCACCCCCTGTATTGGAAGATGAAGGTGTAACCATTGGACCACGAGGGAAGTTCCCTAGAGCTTCTACTCTATAGACAAGATGACTATATTATCAGCACCACTCTATAGATGAGATGACTGAGATTCCATGATGTTTTTCCCAAGTCAATCCATATAACTGAATTATATAAGTGATTTAGAGACAAGTGATTTTTGTATATGATAAATATATATATGAAACCATGTAAGTTTTGTCATGAAATTCTATCATTTCAATGCAAAAAAACCCCACCTTTCAAGAGTTACTTTGACTGTTAAAAGATTATCTCTATGCAATCTATTTAGGATGTTTTATCAAATTGATATGAGAAGACGGCCATTGGTAAATTTGCCTAAGTTTGAGAAAATTTAGTTGTAAGACTGTAGGGTTATAGCATTTAGATCATTCAGGAAAACAACGTTGAAAGATATATAATGTTAGGGACTTCCCTGGTGGTCCATTGGCCAAGACTGCTCCCAGTGCGGGGGGTCTGGGTTCAATCACTGGTCATAAAACTAGATCTTGCATAAAGGCAATAAAAACCTGGCACAGACAAACAAATAAATGTTTGTTTTAAAAAGAGAAGTAAAAGGTATACAACATTATGATTTATTTTACCTGTGACATCTGTTAAGAGTTAATTGTTACAGTTCATTTACTATGCACTTTCAAAAATAATGTTGGGCCTATAGGTGTAAAAGATGAGGAAGAAGCCCAGACACAATTTGTTTTCCTCCCCACAAGGAGCTTATCCAGAGACCAGGACATCAGTCAAGGTATGGTAAGAATTGCTGAGGGGGATTATAGCCACCAATGAGATCTTTCCTGAAATGTTGTGCTTGCAAAGTCAACCCCCACAGACTCAGCAGCTACTCCGAACATCTCTGATTTTTCCTGAGTCACCCATTATAGCCCTGTGATCTGTAACTGGACCTTAAGGTGAAAGTGAAAGTGTTAGTCCCACATTGTGTCTAAGTCTTTGTGACCCCATGAACTGTAGCCATCTGGCTCCTCTGTCCATGGGATTTCCCAGGTAAGAATACTGGAGTGGGCAGCCATTCCCTTCTCCAGGGGATCTTCCCTACCCAGGGATCGAACCCAGGTCTCCTGCATTGCAGGCAGATTTTTTACCGTGTGAGACATCAGGGAAGCCCAAGGACCTTAGGGTTTCTGGGGCTATTTTATGAAAAGCAACTTGTTTTGCTTACCTATATAATTTGTGTTTTTTATGCATTTCAGTTATACTTTTCTTCCTTATCTTTTACACCTATGGCTTAAAGCCCTATTTATTTCTAAAATAAAAGCAAATCCCTTTCCAGCTGGGGTGAAGAGGAAGTACGTAGCAGCATATGGGGGCCATGCAGCCAGCCCGCAAAAGGCAAAGAGAAGAGGAAAGATACGGAGCTTGAGGCTCGCCTCCAGGCTGCTGAACAAGCTTGACTTCAGGCACTTGACTCTTCAGTTACAGAAAACGAGTGTTCCAGTCTTTGTCCCTGAAATGACAGGAGCAGAACCAAGAGCCACCGCAGCAAACACTCTCTCTTATCTTTAAAATAGGGGCTACTCTTCTAGTTTACTTCCGGTTGTCTATATTGAAATTTTACAAATTCTAGAAATTTTTTTTTTCTGATGCATGTTTTATGAAGTCTAGCACTCTATGAATTTTTGGTTTTCTTTTATAAAACACTTTCAGGGACTTCCCTGGTGGTCCAGGGGTTAAGACTCTGTACTTCCAATGCTGGGGCTCAGGTTCAATCCTTGATCAGAAAACTAAGATCTCCCATGCCATATGGCATGGCCAAAAAAGGAAAACATGAACAGACCCCCCACCCCCCACCATAAAAAAAAAAGAAAAAACTTTACTTAAAAAAAATTGAGGTAGAGTTAATTTATAATGTTGTGTTAGCTTCATGTATACAGCAGTGATTTAGTTGTACATATATATCTTTTTTTTTTGGATTCTTTTCCCTTATAAGTTATTATAAGATATTGAGTATAATTCCATGTGCTATACAGTAGGTCCTATACAGTTGTTTACCTATTTTATATGTAGCAGTGTGTATATGTCAACCCCAGATCCTAAGCTCCTAATATATCTCTTCCCTATCATTCTATCCTCTTTGGTAACCATAAGTTTGTTTTCTATATGGACTTTTTTCTTTTTCTTTTTGCCTTCAGCCTAGCTAATTAGAAAACAATTTGGTTCTAATAATTTTTAATGACAGGTCAGACTCATATATTTTGGATTTTATCTCAATTTTTAATAACAGGTCAGACCCATATATTTTTGGATTTTATTTTTTTTTTAGTTACTGCTCATATTCTACATTGGAAAAAACCCCCAAATCTAAATCAATATTTGGGTTCCAGTCTTTCTAAAAGAGGTAACAAAGTAATTCATATGTATGCATATATACACACACGTGATATTCTTGGTATGTTAATGGATCATTAGTGATGTCAAGGATTAAAATCCTTGTGGTGATAGTACAATGGAGGTGTTCAGCATTCTGAAGTTATCTTTGCTCATTTTCCTCTGTTCCTTTGCCAGTAAGTTCCATCACCTAAACAATGTCCTGAGGCCAAATTCAACACCTGGAGAGGAAAAGTACAAAAGTTTCATATTGTCAGTATCTTCAGAAAACTCCATCCAGAGGTTCTAAAGCTAATAATTCATCCTTCACTGATCCTCCCACCCCAAATGTTCACACACAGACACTCCCTGAATTAATAAGGGAAGACAATAGTATCATTCAGAAGTTTAGCAATAGCATAAGAGAGACTTTTGTGGGTAAACAAACAAAAAGTTTATTACACAAACAATGTTGACTGGAATTTGTTGTTGTTTTTTAAAGAAAGTAATTCTGGGCTTCCTTGGTGGCTAGAGGTAAAGAATCCACCTGCCAATGCAGGAGACGTGGGTTCCATCCCTGGTCCAGGAAGATCCTACGTGCTGTGGAGCAACCAAGCCCGTGCACCACAACGACTGAGCCCGTGCTGCAGAGTCTGGGAGCCGTAACTAAGCCCAAGAACCTAGAGCCTGTGGTCCACAGCAAGAGAAGCCACCGCAGTGAGAATCCCTTGCACACAGCTAGAGAACAGTCCCACTTGCCTTAACTAGAGAAAGCCTGTGTGAAGACCCAGCACAGTCAAAATAAATTTAAACAACTAATAAAAAGAAAGAAATTCCAAAATAACACCATTATAATAAATTTCTGCCTACATGCAATAAAAAATTTCCAGGTTTTTTTCATTGAAGAAATGTGAGTTTTATTTCCACATGCAGAATAAAATTATCCTAAACATTTTCTAATGGTGACCAAGCATGTGAAGGCAGTCGGGACAGAGGAAGGCTTAGCAGTCCAGAGGCAGGAGTTTGGATTCAGACTACCTGGCTTCATATATATGGCTCCACAGTTTATATATTTTGTGACCTTGGGCAAATTAACGTCTCTGCTCCTTGGTTTCTCACAGGTAAGAAAAAAGTCCTTCAGTTAGAGATGTGCCTAAGCCAAAACAATTCATTGCAGATACAAAGACCCTATATCTAGTATCTTAATGCAAGAAATTAGGATAGATTGACCAGAAAATTTAATCAAGAGGAGTGAGAAGTTGAAGGAGATGCAACTTTAGATTAATTTCAACAGATCTTTTCAGATGATTGTGATGAAGTGAAAAGTGCAATACAGAAATTATGGGATCTGGTAGCACAGGGTTTGATCTCTGGATTGGGAAGATCCCCTGGAGGAGGGCATGGCAACCTGCTCCAGTATTCTTGCCTGGAGAATCCCCATAGACACAGGAGCCTTGTGGGCTACAGTCCATGGGATTACAAAGAGTCAGACACGACTGAGCAGCTAAGCACAGCGTGGCACTGCAGAGCACAGTTTTGAGTCTCTACTGGTGCAAAGTAGGTAAAAGGATAGTTGAACTGACCTACCTGATGATACAGAATAGAAAAAAACTGCTAACTGAGTTAGTTTTCTATCGGTTAAAGAAAAGGGAATTGTTGAATAGATCTCATGAAGTAATATAATGCAATTAAATAGTACCTAACTAAATGCTCTGTGAATGTTGGCTGTTATTATATTTGTCATATTTATGTTGTTATTTAGTTGCTAAGTTGTGTCAGACTCTTGTGATCCCATGGACTGTACCCTGCCAGGCTCCTCTGTTCATAGGGTTTCCCAGGCAAGAATACTAGAGTGTGTTGCCATTTCCTTCTCTAGGGGATCTTCCCTACCCAGGGATCAAACCCACATCTCTTGCATTGCAGGTGGATTCTTTGCCACCAAGTCACCTGGGAAGCCCATACTTATATTCATATGTTTCTATAAATACATTTACATCTATATGTTTATAAAAATATTTTATTTATATTTTAATTTTATGTAATACTATGTATTTATTTTATATATTTGCTTTTGTGTATATATTGATATCATATTTATATTAAAAATATGCTAGAAAACATATATCAATGACATTATTTAGGGAACTAGTGTCAAAGCCTGTGCGGATGAAAAGATGATAACTTGAGTATTATCATCGAATATAGCTATCTCCTCCTTAACTCTTCCTTGTGCCTGGAGAAAGTGCTAGTGGACAGTGCTGTTTTAACCACTGAGAGTAAAGAAGATGTCAGAGATGTTCCGTAGAGCATAGCTGGGATTCCTGATAGATACAGAGGGAATGACGCCACCTACTGAAGTTCTTCAACATTTATCTCTTCATCATGAGAACTTAATGATCATAATAAACTTAATAGGATGTAACACTTAATAATCATTAATTAGTTAATCTGCAAAACATCTTTGTGAAGTAGAAAAGGGTCATTACCCTATTAGGATTACTCACAGGATTGACCAAGAATGCAGGGGAGACTCAAGTCATGAATCCCTAACATCAACTGTTCCACTTCCTCGAGTGACTCAGGAGAAATTTTGCCTGGCCGTAAAGATTGGAATACAGTGTTTTTGAGGAAGTCCTCAAGCACCTTATTCCGTCTACACTCTCTGCTTCTATCGGCCTTAGGGCCACTGACCTAAGTTCACACCTGGTCAATTCTTAGCAAGAGAAACAGAACACTCTAGGAGGGAAGGCTCTCCTTTATGTTGCTCGCATGGATGATCCTACACATTATGGGAGTCTTCAGTGGGTTTTGCATATGTTCTCCTAGCTTTATGGAGGAAATAGACATCCTACTTCTCTCTTTTGAAGGTAAAAGGAATTGGATCACTCTCCAAATTGCTCGATATTTTGCCCAAATTCATGATCATAAGACAAGTTGACTCCAGATTGCTTTATGTTGTGTTTTAGATATATTCTCCTCCAATAAGTCTCATTTAGAGATCTTAAAATACTCATCCTCATTCCTTCTGTCTTTATTTTTGTTCTTATATGTGCCTGCCTGAATGCTCAGTTGCTTCAATCATGTCTGACTCTTTGCAACCCTATGGACTGCAGCCTGCCAGGCTCCTCTGTGCATGGGGTTCTCTAGGCAAGAATACTAGAGTGGGTTCCCATGCCCTTCTCCAGGGGATCTTCCTGACCTAGAGATGGAAACCTGCATCTCCTGAATCTCCTATGTTGGCAGGAGGATTCCTACCAACTAGCACGACTTGGGAAGCCCTTATGTCTTTGTATGTTGTAGTAAGCATAAGGGAAAAACTTGATCCACAGCTTTCGTGCATGGAGGTTGATCTCACTGGGTAAAATTTACTTTATAACAGCTGACCAGACACAAACTCTGTTTTCTCTGAATTGCTTTTAAGTCCAACCTGTAAAGTAGTTTTTCAACATGTACCCAAATCAAAGCAGAGACATTCAGGCACAGAGTGTATTCAGTAAAGTTTAAAATACCCACCTTTTTCTTTATTAAGCCTTTTGTCAATTATTTATTTACTTGATAAACATATATAAAGACTTATACCAGGATATGTACTCAATATGAAAAAAATATTATATAACGCCTTCAGTTTATAAACGGTTTCATGTGGGTAATCCATCGGCTTTCCAGGCAGCTCAGTGGTAAAGAATCTACCTGCCGATGCCAGAGATGCAGGTTCGATCCCTGGGTCAGGAAGATCCCCTGGAGGAGGAAATGGCAACCCACTCCAGTATTCTTGCCTGGAACATTCCATGGACAGGGGATCCTGGTGTGCTTTAGTCCGTGGGGTTGCAAAGAGCTGGACATAACTGAGTGATTGAGCACACACAGCGCAATCCATAGCTCAAGATGGCTAGAGCAGGCTATCGGTTAAGAAAAGTGACTGAAGCCTCATTGTAGTCCAAACTCAAATCTGCACGTTGCTACGTATCATATCTGTGGGATTGGAGACATTTGTTTTGTTTCCCCGTGCTTGAGTTGTCTGTTAAATGGAAAATAAAATCTCTCTGCCATGTTGTTATTAGGAGGATCAAATAAAATAATAGCTGTAAAGCAGTCAGGGCTTCCCTGATAGCTCGGTGGTAAAGAAGCTGCCCGCCAATGCAGGAGACTTGGGTTCGATCCCTGGGTCAGGAAGATCCCCTGGAGAAGGAAATGGCGACCCGCTCCAGTATTGCTGCCTGGGAAATCCCACTGACAGAGGAACCTGGCTGGCTACCATCCATGGGGTCATAAAGAGTTGAACATGACTTAGCGACTAAAAAATAAGAAAAGCGGTTAATGTATTATTAACATTTGAAACACTGTAGATTAATAAAGGCTAGCTAGTTTTATTTTAAAAATTTAGGGATTCCCTTTAGACTAGAATTTACTTAGAAACAAATCTTTTAACCTGACTTGGTACATCTTTGAGCCAGGGACTTCAAGCTCCCTTTATATCTGTGATGCATTGAACAAAATTGCCTGAAAGTGTCTCTGGGTGTTTGTTCTGAATTAACTAGATAGTTGCCTAAGACCAGGAGTTGTCCCCACTCCTCATGGCAGAGACTGCTCCCAAACTCACTCAGCTTCCTAACAGAGTTGGGGTATCTCCCGAAGCACGTATACCCCAAATCCTGTTTGCCATCTGGACTTCAGGTGCCAGGCAGCTAGCAACACCAAAGGAGTCCAGTGACCAGCTGGTACCGCATTTCGGGTCGCCTGTGTATTGTCCCAGACGAAGCTGCCTTCTCACTTTTGCCCGATGAAAGGCTGAAGTGACAGGAAGCAATAGCCCTCTAGTGGAACGCAGACCCGCCTACCAGGAGCAGAAGCTCTCTGGGCCAGGCGCTCCTCTCCGTGGGATGATGGCAGTTGACTCACACCTTCTCTTCTCTTGCAGATCCAGTCTCACAGGTTTCTTTGCCCAGTAAAGCCCACGATGTAGAAATTGTCTTGAACCCAGTGCCCCACAGGTGGTGGCCCAGAAGAAACTCACTGGACACAATACCTCCGTGCTTCGTTTCTTAAAGCATTCCTTTTCAGTTTGCTAAGATTCCCAATGGGAATGCTAACACAGCTGGCAGCAATCCTGGGTCCTCTGCATTCTGGAATTTACCGTTAGAACATTTCCTTCCGTCCTTCCTGGTATTAAAAAGAAAAAAGCCAAACCAGTTACCGTTTTCATCCAATCAACTGTTCAGTGAAATAAAAAGGATTTTTCTACACAAAAAGTTTATGGATTCATAGATGGCAGATATCCTTGATTAAAAGAATGCAAATAATTTAGGAGATTTAAAAACACAGTTTTTTAATTCTGTTACTCCTGTATTAGTGCGATAATTTGCTTTTGCTTTCTACTCTCATGGGTAAAATAAACAATGTGATTCTAATCATGTTCACTATTTAGTTTAGAGATATAAATAATCAAAGCTATGGTAACATATTTTTCTTGTCTTATAAAAAATTTTTGTTAATCCCTGTAGCTTGATGAAATATGTGTATCATGTGTCTACTACACACTTTATTAGGTTGATAAGAGAAATATTATAGCACAATGTGAAAAACAGTTTTAATTTCTTTGACACGGGTTGGACCGAAGTTTTTCTTTTTTTGTCTTCATTGATAGTTTTTATATAATCCTTCATGAATTGCTTCTTAACATTATTGAAATAGCAGGTATTATCTGAACATATTTTTCAATTTGAAAATTCTTTTTATGTTGATAGTTTAAATCAATATCTTCAGATATTTTATCATCTGATCATTTGTCCACTTGTTTCGTTTATGTTATAAAATTCAAGCATGTAAGAATTTCACATTTTTGTGTGAAAGTGTGTCAGACTCTTTGTGACCCCATAGACTGTAGCCCACCAGGTTCCTCTGTCCATGGGGTTTTCCAGACAAGAATACTGGAGTGGTTAGCCATTCCCTGCATTTTTGTATAATTCAGCCTTTTTTTTTTTTTAAGAGTTTCTGTTTTGTTTAGATTTTTAGTTCATCCTTCCCTAATCCAAGATTACATAAATATTTATCTATATTTCTTTGTTTTTAAACAAATTGTCTACTTTACATTTAACTAATTTATGCTATCTGGAATAAACTTTGCTTTAAAATGTAATATAAAGATCTATTTTCTCCCCACTAATTCAGGCATTCTTCCCATACTAATTTGTTGAGTAATCTTTTTGTAAATGTTTTATATTTGTGTAACCCCCTCCCAGCTTCATTCTGCTCAGAAGTCTCCTTTTCAAGAGGTGCATTCTGTCTGAATTCCCCTAATTATGATTTTCATTCTTTTTCTCTGTTTTCTTCTATGTTACACTTTTCATTACTTGACATTATACTTGACTTTTTGGTACATTAATCTGAGTTATTGTCTCACTCATGAGAATGTAAGTTCCATGAAAGCAGGAACTTTTATGTCCATTCATGACTGTATCTCAATGCTTTGAAAATGTCCTTCTTCTTAAAAAAAAACAACACTTCCTATATTGTTATCAAACAAAGGGAAACTTAGACACAATGCAGATTTTCTGCCTTTCATGTTGTCTGACTTTGTAAATACTCTCTCCTTGTACTTTAGCTTTCTTTACACAATGGATCATTTAAGATGGAATGCTGCTGCTGCTGCTAAGTCGCTTCAGTCGTGTCCGACTCTGTGTGACCCCATAGACGGCAGCCCACCAGGCTCCCCTGTCCCTGGGATTCTCAAGGCAAGAACATTAGAGTGGGTTGCCATTTCCTTCTCCAATGCGTGAAAGTGAAAAGTGAAAGTGAAGGCGCTCAGTCGGGTCCGACTCTTCGCAACCCCATGGACTGTAGCCCACCAGGCTCCTCCATCCATGGGATTTTCCAGGCAAGAGTACTGGAGTGGGGTGCCATTGCCTTCTCCGTTTAAGATGGAATAAATGACATTTTTTTGTTTGTGCCTCTTCAGAGTGCTGCTAAGTCACTTCAGTCGTGTCCGACTCTGTGCGACCCCATAGACGGCAGCCCACCAGGCTCCCCCGTCCCTGGGATTCTCTAGGCAAGAACACTGGAGTGGGTTGCCATTTCCTTCTCCAACGCATGAAAGTGAAAAGTGGAAGTGAAGTCGTTCAGTCGTGTCCCACCCTCAGCGAACACATGGACTGCAGCCTTCCAGGCTCCTCCGCCCATGGGATTTTCCAGGCAAGAGTACTGGAGTGGGGTGCCTAACTGAGTTCAATTGTTTACTCTGAATGTCTCAATTTTTTTTTTACGTGATAGAAGCTCTGAAAATGTTATACATCTCATTAGACTGTGACTTGGTGTTCTTTTTCTAGTGATTGGTAAAGGAAATGATATTAACTTTGTGATTTCTGATTCTCTTAAGAAAACAAAAACAGCAAACATGATTTTGCTGTAAAAGGAAGTTTAGCTTATTCCATCTGACTTTTTTTTTTAACTCCACATAATGTAGCTTTATCCTGAGATGTTTAGTTTTAATTTTACTTTCCATGGAAGCTATCTGGCCTTAGAAACAGTTTGGCAGCTCATGGCATTTTTTTTCCCCCTGCCAGTTCTCAGTCATGTAAAATCATGATAGAGGAAGAGAAGGAAATTGGTTGATGGTCTCTGTGATGTTAACTGGTTGCTGAGCACAGACTGTAATCTCTCCTGAGTTCCTAGATGCTTTCAGGGTGTGTTCGCTGAGCTGTAAGGAGTTTGCAGCTGGAATTCCGCTGCACTGGAGTCTCCGGCTAATTGGCTTTATATTATCACAACTGGAGGCCACTCAGGAAAGGGTGGAGCACACCAAGAACTGTGTGTAATTTACTAGGGTAAGGTCTGAGTGCCAACTACGGAGACCTCTCAATTCTCTCCCAGATTAGTGGAGGATTGAAGCCCTAATTCATCTTACTAATTAATGGATTTAGCTTAATTGTCACAAGTTTAAATTTTGTGCAGGAGCCCAGAGACCTGAAAGTACTGTGCGTGTCATTAAGCAGTGGTGCACATAAGTCAACGCAGTTTTTGAGCTGCTTGTCTTCCCATAATGGCAAACCACCTGGCGGTTGTCTCAAAAAAAAAAAAAAAAAATAAAAGAGAGAGACGGTGTCATCTTTATTCCCTCCCAGAAAAGATCCCTTTATTCCTTACCAGGAAAGAGAAGGTGATTGAATCACAGGGCACATCTGTGCATACCCAAGATCATTTCTTCTGCTTTTCATCTGTTTCAAAAAACGTTTCAAGTGTGCTGTGCCAAGCATTGGGCAACGTTCATAAATTTCATCCTACTTCCTCGTTGGCACACAGCCAAGAAAATGGAACCAGGGCTTTCTTGTGGAAAACCGTCCAGCTTGGGGTTTGGGAGCAATAAAGTTTCTTTTCATGTGTGAGGTCTGGGAGTCCTTCAGTGCTTCCTGTTCTGGGGACGCCGCTGTTCATCTCCAGTGAGACGTTGCAGATGGAATCTGGCAAAACTATACAGGGAGCCGGGAGTAATCAGGTCTCTGCAAGGTGGGCCGAACCAAGTCCCCAGCTCACGAGGCCCATGGCAGGCGGCTCAGAGCTGACGCTCGCTCATTTATCCCCCCAGAGAAGACCTATCCCAGCTTCCTTCCGAGGCAGGCTTTGAGGAGAGAGTGGGAAGATATTTGGGAAGTTACTTCTCCTCTTTTGGGCCCCTGCTCCTGTGTCCGCATCGTTCTTTCACTTCCAATAATGTAATATATATGGGTTTTCCAGTTGGTGCAGTGGTAAAGAATCCACCTGCCCAGGCAGGAGGCACAGTGTTCCATCTCTGGGTCAGGATGATCCCCTGGAGAAGGAAATGGTAACCCACTCCAGTATCCTCGCCTGGAGAATCCCACGGGCAGAGGAGCCTGGCTGGTTACAATCCATGGGGCTGCAAAGAGTCAGACATGACTCATCAACCACAGAACATAATACATAGAGAGACAGTAGAGGTGGGACACTTTCCCCATCACTCCTAAGTATGATGAAAAATCCCCAAGCTGGACAATGTTTTTACTTGAATTCATTGGGTTTACAGGTCACTGGAGGATATGCCCTGTTGCCATTTGAGGTCATCTGAAAGAGAAAGCGAAAAAGCATGAATTAGATGCTTAGTCTAACTTACAGACTGAAAGACAGTGTTTCTCTTCGCTTGCTGGGGGCATGAGAATATGCCTTGCAGTTAGAGAAGGTACAGTCTCAAGATAAGGTAGGAAAAATGATTCCCTTAACCAGACGATTTAATCAAGCAAATATCCTCTTAGCACTACTGCTAAGTAACTGTTTTGGTGTACAGTTCCATGAGTTTTAACACACACACACACAGATTATTGTAACTACCATCACAAACAGGATACATAAGGATTCCAACTTGTCCCAAATCTTCCATCATGTGAACCCTTTGTGGGTAGATTTTTCCCCCCACCTCCCGTTGCATCTCTGGATTTGGCAGAGTTCTTTGATACATCTGACACCAGAAACACTAACACCAAAGAAAAAAATTAATCCATTAACTTCATCTAAGTTAAAAAGCTTGTTCCTTGCAGAGCACAGAGAGGAGTGGAAAACCAAGCCACAGACTGGAAGGAAACAGTTGCAAATCACCCATCTGACGAATGTTCAAGGTACTTTGAGCAAGAGGAAATTGAATAGGGCATGATCTTTTTCCATAAGAAACTGCAGTCAAGTGGAGATAGAGGTCAATAGGTAATAGCCTATACATGGAGAAGGACGTGATTCATGCTAAGATACGGGAAGGGAAATTGCTCCAGCTTGGGAAATTGAGGATGGCTCCATCGGGCATGATGGGAAAGGCTGTTCCAGGGGAGGGATTCAAGGAAGAAAAGCCACAGAAGTGAGAAAATGCAGGGCATAAGTAGGAAAAAGCAAGCAGTCCACTCCAGCGTCACTTCTGTGTCAATGACGGCTCGATGAGAATGAATACAGGCCTTCTCAGCTTCTAATATTTTCCAGTGAACATCCTTCAACATTTTCCCTTCCTAGGCTATATGGCTAAAATGCAGCTGTCTTATAAGTAGAAGTTGCTCCCTGGGAGTAGATTCCCTGGTTGGGCTGACACATAGAAAACTGTGAAGGGTCATTTAAAACCAACGGAACTGTCAGGATGGTTGATTAGAAATGCAAATGTTAACTGCATTGTGATAAGCGTAAAAAACAAAACAATGAAACCAATTAGAAGGTACTTTTGAGAACTTCAGGTTTCGATTAGTTATAAAGGCAGAGAAAAAGACTTCAACTGTTTGATCTTTTTTGTCAGCAGGTCGAGTCAATAATCTGAATAGCTTTGAAAGGTCCTAAATGTCATGGGTCCCTTAGACCCTGGTCATTGTTCCTTTGTTGTTAGACAAGCTGCAATGAGATCAGTCTCCCCAAGTCATTTTTCCTGTGTACCATCAGACTGAGAAACCTAACGTAAGCTTCTGGAAGCCTTTTCTACTGGGTGAGTGTGCAAGCTAAGTCATTTCAGTCGTGTCCAAATCTTTGTGGTACTATGGACTGTAGCCCACCAGTTTCCTCTGTCCATGGGATTCTCTAAGCAAGAACAGTGGCACGGGTTGCCATGCCCTCCAGGGGATCTTCCTGACCCAGTGATTGAACCTGTATCTCTTGTGTCTCCTGATTGGCAGGCAGGTTCTTTACCACCTGGGAAGCCTTCTACTGGGCAACATTCCTGAAAGAACTGAATCTTCTGTTGTTGGTCAACTGTTGAAATGAACATAGAATTAGCATTTAAATTATGTTAAACAGTGGAGGAGTATCAGAATATAAACTTAGGCCACTTTCACACTTACAGGTTTAAAGCCTGCTTTATTAAATTCTGTTTTGTAGCTTCTTTAAGAAGATAGGATGCATTGGAAAGATCTGATTCTTGTCATTTGTATTCATTTTCCTTCAGATATATTCAATACAAAAGAGATTTTTAAAAAGTTTGTGTTCACTTTTTTTGTGTGTATGTTTCTGTGAATTTTAACATGCACATAGGTTCTTGTAATGAACACTGCAAACAAGATACAGAATAGCCTCAACACCCTCAAAGAATTCCTGCTTTCTGACCCTTTATAAATAAGCCCTCCCATGTGTTTGGCAAATAATATCCATAAAGGAAAAATTGATAAATAGAAGTTCATCAAAATTTTAAAAATTTGCTCTTTGAAGAGCATAGTTAAGAGGTTGAAAAGACAGGTGACAGATTGAGAGAAGACATTTGCAAATCACATATTAACCAAGATCTTACCTTCAGAAAAAAGAAATCTTGAAACGCAACAGGAAGTGAATAAACAACACAATTAAAACATGAGCAAAAGCTTTGAACGAGACTTCACCACCAAGAAGACAAAGGGTGGGAAGAAAGGCAAGTGAAAAGATCAGTAGTCATTAAAGTCCCATAAATTAAAACCACACTGTGATATCATTATGTACCTATTAGAACAAATAAATAAAAATTACTGATGATACCAAATGATGGAAAATGTGGAGGAACTAGAATGCAGAATGGTGTAGTTACTCTGGAAAACAGACTGACAGTTTATTGAAAAAGCTAACATATACATCCCATGTGACTCTTCAATCACGTTACTTTATTACGTTACTTTATCACTTACTGGTGGCTCAGAAGCTAAAGAATCTTCCTGCAATTCAGGAGACCAGGATTTGATCCCTGTATCAGGAAGGTCCCCTGGAGAAGGGAATGGCTACCCACTGCAATATTCTTGCAGTAATCCCATGGACAGAAGAGCCTGGCGATTATGTTAGTTTAATAATCTAAAAATGTATTAAAAAATAAAAAAATGAAAAAAACTGTCCCAAATTGAACATCTCATTTTCTACCTTCTGCTATACTCCCACCCCCTTTTATTCTTTTTTTGACTTCCGGTTAAAGCCATTATCCTCCAGGCTAAACACTTCAGAGTCATCATTCTGTCCTTTTAATTTATTTATTTTTAACAGTCTTCATGTACAATTAACCTTTGAATAGCTTGACTTCTAATTCTCCATTATCTTTGCAATAATTATTGAAGAATGACTAGAATAGACAAACAATTACTTCTTAATTGTATGGAACTATAGCAGTGACAGATTTTATTTTTTTGGACTCCAAAATCACTGTGGATGGTGACTGCAACCATTAAATGAAAAGATGCTTGCTGCTTGGAAGTAAAGGTATGGCAAACCTAGACAGTGTATTAAAAAGCAGAGACATCATTTTGCCAGTTAAGGGTCCTATAGGCAAAGCTGTGGTTTTTCCAATAGTCACGTGTGGATGCAAGAGTTGGACCATAAAGAAGGCTGAGTGCTAAAAAACTGATGTTTTCAAAGTGTGGTGCTGGAAAAGACTCTTGAGGAGTCCCTTGGACTGCAAGGAGATCAAACCTGCCAGTCCTGAAGGAAATCAGTCCTGAATATTCACTGGAAAGACTGATGCTGAAACTGAAGCTCCAATACTTTGCCCATCTGATGTAAAGAGCTGACTCTTTGGAAAAGACCCTGATGCTGGGAAAGATTGAGAGCAGGAGGAGAAAGGGACGATAGAAGATGAGATAGATGGTTGGATGGCATCACTGACTTGATGGACGTGAATTTGGGCAAACTCTGGGAGATAGTAGAGGACAGAGGAGCCTGGCATGATGCAGTCCATGGGGTCACAAGAGTTAGGCATGACTGATCAAGGATAAACAGACACACACACACACACACATACACGAATATCTACTGGGTTCCAATCCCTGCTTCACTGCTTACTCTGTGGGTGAACCTGGGAAGGTTTCTTAATCTTCTTGAACATCACTTTCCTTATCTGGAGTTTGAGAGTAGCATCATTGCCTTGTACCTAATTTTGCAAGAGTTAAATTATCCTATATCATTAATGTCTAGTACAGAGTCTGGATTCAACGAGGCACTTTCAACTATAAATACTCGTACCCACATGATTTCCCAGCACATCAATAAGTAAAGCATACACCCAAAACCACACACTTGTTAAAAGTAGGATTCCAAATTGAAATAATTGTATCTTAATATTACTCACTCGCTCTCCAATACGATGACAAACCAACCAACCAGCCTCAGGTGGCTATAAAATAAGTTTACCATCAGAAATAAGATGCAGAGAAAAATCAATAGCCTGTGGTCAATATTAATCTCCCATCAATAAAAGCCCATATCTTTCACTGTTTATGGTAATTGTCCCAGTGATCTACTTAAAGTGCTTACAATACTTAGAGGGTCCGGCTGATAGTGTCTTATCCAGGCTCTGAGCAGCAGTGTCAAGGAACAGCCAAGGCTGGGGCTGGTTCTCTTGCTGGTTAATTTGACAAAGGGTCCTTGGTTGTCACAGACACCAGACTGTGTTTACTGGTGGGTCTGACTTCCCTCCCTCCTCTCTGAGGTAAGGGTGGCTGTCCTTTTGAGGCGTTCAGGGTTCACTGAAACAAAATAGGTCTGGGCTCAGCTCCCCACTTAAGCCAGTGTTGTCAAGAATCTCGCTGTATGTACTCTAGGAGGCCTTTGACATTAAATCATTCTGCTGGCCGCAGAGGAGACCTGTCTTCTCCATGGAAGTCTATTAATATGCACACATAGAGCCTAATGGCCCTGAGGGCCGTTGTCCAAACAGCTCAGTTTCACTTCCCAGTAAAAGCCTACTCTTCCCATAGAAATATTGCTTCCAACAAGTGACTTGCATTGTTCCCCAAATTAACATCAAGTTTAGGAATTTATAGATTTACTGTCAGTGTGTTAATTTTGGTGCAAGATGCTTTTTTGGAGAATGAAGACATGGCCTATGAAGGGTGATATGCCCGTTCCTAGCTAAACCCTGGCTTCTTTTCTTTTCTGTAGCCTGCCCTCGTGCCCACCTCAAATACCATTATTAGCACCTTGGAGGTCATGGAGGCAAAAATGCTTCCTAAGCTTGGTGCTTCCAGTAATTGTGAAAAAAAGCACTTATCTCTGAAGCTGAGAACCCGTAATTGAGCAGTGATGCCCCAAGTATGGGCTTCCCTGGTGGCTCAGATGGTAAAGAATCTGCCTACAATGCAGGAGACCCCGGTTTGATCCCTGGATGGGGAAGATCCTCTGGAGGAGGGCGCGGCAACCCACTCTAGTACTCTTTCCTAGAGAACTTCATGGACAGAGAAGCCTGGTGGGCTACAGTCCATAGGGTCATGCAGAGCCGACACGACTGAAGTGACTAAGCAAAAGCAGCATCCCCAAGTATAACACACACACACATACACACACACACACACACACACACACACACACACACACACAGAGTTTTGCAAAACTTTGTCTAATGCAGTTGATAATTCTCAAAATTGCCTTTTAGATTGTATTTGAACAGAGTAATTCAAAAATTTACAGAATATCTTACTTTATACACTCCTACAGTCTATTTTAGTCAACTGCATCCTTTTTTAAAATATATATTTTAGCCAAACCTTTCCAAGTCGCACATGCTGTTTGAAATCATAATGACAGACATTACTTTGATGTTACTTTTTATCCTTAACTTAGCCATCATTCACAGCTGCTTCTGCTTCGATTGAACAAGGCACTTAAAAAAGGGAAGATATTATATAAATTAAATTTTCATTGCTCTGTAACTTATCAAAAGATTGCACCATTTCTGATTTACAGTTAGGACTGCAAATTAACTTCAAAAGGCAAGAAATAGAAAAGTGGAGGCATAGTCTTTCATGGTCTATTACCGAGAAGGGAGAAGTGATATAATGATAACAAAAAGGTTTCTTCTCTTGAACAATAGAAGAAATAGAAGAAATATCCATTCCTCTTGTACCTGTGTGTTTATATCCACGTACAAGCTTTGTCTTTGACAAAGCTCTTAACTCTTTGAACTCTTAACTACGATGCAAACAACTCCCGAAGGGCAATCATTATAGAACTGTGGCCTAAAAAAAACTAGAGATTGGAGATACACCAAGAAATAAAAAAAAAGCCAGCCTACTGCTTTCAGGCCGATGCAGTATTAATAGAACCGTTTTTAGATGTGACATATACCAGGGAGTTTATCTGCCCAACTTATACCTGATTAGTGGTAAAGCATACCTGGAACCAAGTCATCTCACTTATCTGAGTTCAGTGTCTGTCCTATCCTATACAAGACTTAATTCTGTAATATCAGTGCAAGAGAGGCTCATTGGGCAATAGTTGAGTTGGTGCCCCCAGATTCTGATACCTTCTGGATTCCTGGTTGATCTGATGTTTATTTCTGTGCTACAGAGTGACTTTTTATTTTTTATTTTTCTAACCGAACCTCATCACCCTGCTTTGCAAACTTCCATCTTCATACCTAGCCTTGTCATTCAGGCTCTCTTTCAAGAGTTCACATTGGATAAAACCCATCCTCAAACACCCGCTCTTTACTGGACATCTCTTCTACTCTTCTGTATCCTCTCGCTTTCTTTTTGCCTTTTAATCTTGTCCCCCTTCAATTCTTCTCTCTTGAGTAGAATCCAAAAATCTACACCACTGGCCACTCAATAAAATTCTAGACTCCTTTTTTATTCTTTAAATACTATCTTTATCCTCTGATGACCTCCACCTTTGACTTAGTCATTTGCTTCACCGAGAGCACAAACCTCATAATGTCAATGGCCCCAGGTGCTTTTGCCAGTATGGGTCCCTTCCTTCATTAAAAAAAGATTAAAACATATTTTATGACTGCTTTGGTATAAAGATGAATATAATCTTCCACGCTGAAAGTTCATTTTTCCTCTCTCTGATCTTAAAAGAAATGAAAACATTTTCTTGGAACCCCTAAAAGTATGAGGAGCAGTTGGCTCAGTATCTGCTCTACCTGATGGATAAATTGGCCTGGGATTAAGCTGTGGAAAAGTACAGATTTAATTCTGTTCAGAATTCACTTGGACTGTAGGCTTTGAGAGCAGCCAGGTAGTCATTTGATGTTTATGCCCTAATACTTATCAGGACAAACATTTTCTTCGTGCCTACTATTTCCACTTTCTTTTAGATTCATAGTTAAACTGGTTAATCCCATTTGTTTCCATGCTGTCTTCACCATATCTTTTCTTGGAAGTCAATTTATTGATTTTTAAGATGTAATAATGAATGTTTACTCTAAAAATCAGAATATATTGGACATATTATAAAGAGAACACAGATTGCCTATCATCTCATAATCAGATAATCTCTTGAACCCTTGAAACTCTGGGGTTCATCACTTATCACTGTATTCATCCCTAATCTTCAAAGTCAACAATGACTCTTTTCAAAGAGTAGAGACAGGCTTCCATTTTGTACAAGTCTGTCTGTCTTGGTTTTGACTGTATATCTTGTTAGGAAACATAAAGACTAGAGATAGATTAGAAAAGACAAAGAGGTTTGAATGGCCGTGTTCTCTGTTTCACTCATCCATTTAACTGAACCACTTGTATACCGTAACTTCTTCTTCTCTGTCTCCTTTTCCCCTCCACAACTCCCCTGGTCCCCAAGATCCTCTTTTTTTTTTTCACTAATTTTTATTGAAGTATAGTTGCTTTACAATGTTGTGTTAGTTTCTATTGTATGGCATAATGAACCAGCCATCCATATATACGTATGTATATACACACATATACATATATATCCCCTCTTCTCTGGACTTCTTTCCATTCCCATTCAGGTCAACACAGAGCATTAAACAGAGTTCCCTGTGCTCTACAGTACATTCTCATTCAGTTCAGTTCAGTCACTCAGTCGTGTCCGACTCTTTGTGACCCCATGAGTCTCAGCACGCCAGGCCTCCCTGTCCATCACCAACTCCAAGAGTTTCCTCAAACTCATGTCCATCAAGTCGGTGATGCCATCCAGCCATCTCATCCTCTGTCGTCCCCTTCTCCTCCTGCCCCCAATCCCTCCCAGCATCAGGGACTTTTCCAATGAATCAGCTCTTCGCATGAGGTGGCCAAAGGATTGGAGTTTCAGCTTCAGCATCAGTCCTTCCAATGAACACCCAGGACTGATCTCCTTTAGGATGGACTGGTTGGATCTCCTTGCAGTCCAAGGGACTCTCAAGAGTCTTCTCCAACACCACAGTTCAAAAGCATCAATTCTTCAGTGCTCAGCTTTCTTCACAGTCCAACTCTCACATCCATACATGATCACTGGAAAAACCATAGCCTTAACTAGATGGACTTTTGCTGGCAAAGTAATATCTCTGCTTTTCAATATGCCGTCTAAGGTGCTCATAACTTTCTTTCCAAGGAGTAAGCATCTTTTAATTTCATGACTGCAATCACCATCTGCAGTGATTTTGGAGACCCCAAAAATAAAGTCTGACACTGTTTCCACTGTTTCCCCATCTATTCCCCTTGAAGTGATGGGACCAGGTGCCATGATCTTAGTTTTCTGAATGTTGAGCTTTAAGCCAACTTTGTCACTCTCCACTTTCACTTTCATCAAGAGGCCCTTTAGTTCCTCTTCACTTTCTGCCATAAGGGTGTTGTCATCTGCATATCTGAAGTTATTGACATTTCCCCTGGCAATCTTGATTCCAGCTTGTGTTTCTTCCAGTCCAGCGTTTCTCATGATATACTCTGCATATGAGTTAAATAAGCAGGGTGACAATATACAGCCTTGATGTACTCCTTTTCCTGTTTGGAACCAGTCTGTTGTTCCATGTCCAGTTCTAACTGTTGCTTCCTGACCTACATATAGGTTTCTCAAGAGGCAGGTCAGGTGGTCTGGTATTCCCATCTCTTTCAGAATTTTCCACAGTTTATTGTGATCCACACAGTCAAAGGCTTTGGCATAGTCAATAAAGCAGAAATAAATGTTTTTCTGGAACTCTCTTGCTTTTTCGATGATACAGTGGATTAGTTATCTATTTTATACACAATATCAATAGTGTATATATGTTAATCCCAGTCTCCCAGTTCCTCCCTGTTAGCCACACAAGATCCTTTTTTTTTTTTTTTTCTATTTGCTGGTTGCAGAAGTCCCATTCTGATTATTGGCTTCTGTTCCCACCATCGACTGAATAATTCTCAATCTGTGTCCCAATTCATGCTCTTGAGAAAGATAATCTGGTCGAAAACACTCACCCTTTTCTTTGCTTCTTCTTTTAATGAAGTGATGAGGGGAGAAGCTAGTCAGAGTGTGAGCCTTTAGTTTCCTATTGACTTTTAAATTCCCCCCTTACCCTGTTTTGGGCTTCTTTGGTGGCTCAGACGGTAAAGAATCTGCCTGTAATGTGGGAGACCTAGGTTCAATTCCTGGGTCAGGAAGATCCCCTTAAGAAGGGAAATGCTACCCACTCCAGTATTCTGGCCTGAAGAGTTCCATGGACTATATAGTCCACAGGGTGGCAAAGAGCTGGACACAACTGAGTGACTTTCACTTTCATTTTCTGTTACCCTGTTTATGGGATTGCTTGAGAGCCAATCTTTGGGATTCTCTTATTCTTGTTTCTTCTCTCTTCCTGCAAAATTCCTTATATTTGACCTCTCATGTCACACTTCCAGTTCCTGAAGTCATTTTCTGGATATTGAGGTTGAATCATTCTGAAATTATCCCAAATATGAAACTTGGAGGTCATCTTTGCCATTTCCCTTTTATTCTAGTTTCTGATACTCTCTTTTTCCTTATCCGTATCTCTGGTATTTCTCACTCACACATACATATAAAGACATATCCATATCTTATTGAATGACACAACTTGGATAAGGAAACCAGGGGAAAGTATATTTTTATTTTCTGTTTTTGGCAGGTGAGTGCATCAAATTCCTCATAGTTTAATAGGAAGAACATTTGGTTTGGAGCTAGGAAAGATTCATTTCAGTCCCAACTCTCTTATTAATTAATTGAGTAACCTTAGGGAAGTCATGTCTTTTCTGGATCTCAGTTTTATTATCTATCAACGGAGCCCAACAATACTTTATTTGCTTAAAGGGAAGATGTTAAGCAATGTGATCTTTTGAGAGTCCATGCCATCAAACGTCTGATGCAACAACTGCAGTGAGTAGGTGAATATATTTAATGACAAGAACTACTTATTAATTGCTAAATTATCACTTGAAAAATATCTCATTTCTACATAATGTCATCTGTGGGGCTTGCTATAATTACACTTCCAATGTGGATATTTATGGATACATATATACGCATATGCATCACATATCAAAAAAGACAGAATATTCTCTGTTTGTTTCCAAGGCAAACCATTCAATATCATGGTAATCCAAGTCTATGCCCCAACCAGTAACGCTGAAGAAACTGAAGTTGAATGGTTCTACGAAGACCTACAAGACCTTTTAGAATTAACACCCCAAAAAGATGTTCTTTTCATTATAGGGGACTGGAATGCGAAAGTAGGCTGTCAAGAAACACCTGGAGTAACAGGCGAATTTGGCCTTGGAATGCGGAATGAAGCAGGACAAAGACTAATAAAGTTTTGCCAAGAGAACACACTGGACATAGCAAACACCCTCTTCCAACAATACAAGAGAAGACTCTACACATGGACATCACCAGATGATCAATACGAAAATCAGATTGATTATATTCTTTGCAACCAAAGATGGGGAAGCTCTATACAGTCAGCAAAAACAAGACTGGGAGCTGACTGTGGCTCACATCATGAACTCCTTATTGCCAAATTTAGACTTAAATTGAAGAAAGTAGGGAAATCCACTAGACCATTCAGGTATGACCTGAATCAAATCCCGTATGATTATACAGTGAAAGTGAGAAATAGATTTAAGGGACTAGATCTGATAGATAGAGTGCCTGATGAACTATGGATGGAGGATTGTGACATTGTACAGGAGAAAAGGATCAAGACCATCCTCATGGAAAAAAAATGCAAAAAGTCAAAATAGCTGTCTGAGGAGGCCTTACAAATAGCTGTGAAAAAAAGAGAAGCGAAAAGCAAAGGAGAAAAGGAAAGATATAAGCATCTAAATGCAGAGTTCCAAAGAATAGCAAGGAGAGATAAGAAATCCTTCTTCAGTGATCAGTACAAAGAAATACAGGAGAACACAGAATGGGAAAGACTAGAGATCTCTTCAAGAAAATTAGAGATACCAAGGGAACATTTCATGCAAAGATGGACTCGATAAAGGACAGAAATGGTATGGACCTAACAGAAGCAGAAGATATTAAGAAAAGGTGGCAAGAATATACAGAACTGTACAAAAAAGATCTTCATGACCCAGATAATCACGATGGTGTGATCACTCACCTAGAGCCAGACATCTTGGAATGTGAAGTCAAGTGGGCCTTAGAAAGCATCACTATAAACAAAGCTAGTGGAGATGATGGAATTTCAGTGGAGCTATTTCAAATCCTGAAAAATGACGCTGTGAAAATGCTGCACTCAATATGCCAGCAAATTTGGAAAACTCAACAGTGGCCACAGGACTGTTCAGTCAGTGTTCATTCCAATCCCAAAGAAAGACAATGCCAAAGAATGCTGAAACTACCGCACAATTGCACTCATCTCACAAGCTAGTAAATAATGCTCAAAATTCTCCAAGCCAGGCTTCAGCAATACGTGAACCGTGAACTTCCAGATGTTCAAGCTGGTTTTAGAAAAGGCAGAGGAACCTGAGATCAAATTGCCAACATCCGCTGGATCATGGAGAAAGCAAAAGAGTTCCAGAAAAACATCTATTTCTGCTTTATTGACTATGCCTTTGACTGTGTGGATCACAATAAACTGAAAAATTCTGAAAGAGATGGGAATATCAGACCACCTGACCTGCCTCTTGAGAAACCTATATTCAGGCCAGGAAGCAACAGTTAGAACTGGACATGGAACAACAGACTGGTTCCAAATAGGAAAAGGAGTACGTCAAGGCTGTATATTGTCACCCTGCTTATTTAACTCATATGCAGAGTACATCGTGAGAAACGCTGGGCTGGAAGAAGCCCAAACTGGAATCAAGATTGCCGGGAGAAATATCAATAGCCTCAGAAAGGCAGGTGACACCACCCTTATGGCAGAAAGTGAAGAGGAACTAAAAAGCCTCTGATGAAAGTGAAAGAGGAGAGTGAAAAAGTTGGCTTAAAGCTCAACATTCAGAAAACTAAGATCATGGCATCTGGTTCCATCACTTCATGGGAAATAGATGCGGAAACAGTGGAAACAGTGTCAGACTTTATTTTTGGGGGCTCCAAAATCACTGCAGATGGTGATTGCAGTCATGAAATTAAAAGATGCTTACTCCTTGGAAGGAAAGTTATGAGCAACCTAGATCTCATATTGAAAAGCAGAGATATTACTTTGCCAGCAAAAGTCCATCTAGTCAAGGCTATGGTTTTTCCAGTGGTCATATATGGATGTGAGAGTTGGACTGTGAAGAAAGCTGAGCACCGAAGAATTGATGCTTTTGAACTGTGGTGTTGGAGAAGACTCTTGAGAATCCCTTGGACTGCAAGGAGATCCAGCTGGTCCATCCTAAAGGAGATCAGTCCTGGGTGTTCATTGGAAGGACTGATGCTGAAGCTGAAACTCCAATCCTTTGGCCACCTCATGCAAAGAGTTGACTCATTGGAAAAGTCCCTGATGCTGGGAGGGATTGGGAGCAGGAGGAGAAGGGGACGACAGAGGATGAGATGGCTGGATGGCATCACCGACTTGATGGACATGAGTTTGAGGAAACTCTTGGAGTTGGTGATGGACAGGGAGGCCTGGTGTGCTGCGATTCATGGGGTCACAAAGAGTGAGACACGACTGAGCGACTGAACTGATTGATATACATATATTTTGTAACAACAATTTTGTGTGGTTTGTGCTATGTTTGGGGTCACATTACGTATTTTTTTAAGTTGCCAAAATCTATTTAACATACATATTTGAAAGAGCAATTAATCTTGAGTATATGTTTGTTTGGAAAACCTGCTATTTGTCCCAATCTTAGTTCACTTACAGTGTACTTTGGTTTCTTGATTGTAAATATCAGATTGTTTCTGAACAGAAATTTTCTATCATTTGAAATTCAATTTTAGGAACATTTAATATGTGCCTAAAATGTGCAAATTACCTTCTAGAGGCTAAGCATAGAAAGATGAGCAAAGCACTTTTCTAGCAGAGCAATGAGATGCAAAAGACTGTGAAGGTAGACTGTCTATGTTGAACCTGGGAGCTTAAGAATTGAAGAACATTCATTCTTTGGTAACTATCACTAAAGCCAGGGAAACTATTTGTTATTTGTTGATTTCTGATTTAAAATGTTAACACCCATTTATTGCAAAGAATGTATACTTGAAAAAAAGTCAAAAGTACTTTTTGGGGACTTCCTTGGTGGTCCAGGGGTTGAGATGTAGGTGGCCCCAGGTTTGATCCTTGGTCAGGGAGCCAAATCCTGCATACTGGAATTAAAACATCCTGCAACGAAGATCTAGCACAGCCAAATAAATAAATAAATAGTTTTTAAAGTACTTTTTAAACTGATTATATTGTTTCATAACCCCTCATCTACATATGGAATTGCTAATTTCTCTTATTTTTTCAACATTGGCAACTATCACACTTTTGTGATTTTCAGTGACATTTCAACTGGATAGAAGAATACTATTTGTATAATTTTGGTTTTTTAAAATATCTTTATTAGTGCTGTTTGAGATTCTTTATATATGCTATTCGAAATTCTTTATGTTTCTTCTTTTATAAATTGCCTGCTCACGCTCTCTGCCCATTTACCATTGGAATACTGGTCTTCTTTGGTGCAGTCTTACAACAAAACTGAGAGGAAGGATGGAGATTTCCCGGGTGCCCTTTGCCCCCACACATGCATACCGTTACCACCATCACTCGACAGATTGGCTTTTTTTTTTTAACCAGGAATGAAACATCATTAAAACTTGATGATCCCTCAAAATCCATAGTTAACCTTAGGGTTTCCTCACGGTGTGTACATTCTATGAAAAAGAAAGTGATAGTGTTAGTCACTCAGACATGTCCAGCGCTTTGCCACCCCATGGACTGTAGCCCCCCAGCTCTGTCCATGGGATTCTTCAGGCAAGAATACTAGAAGGGGTTGCCATTCTCTTTGGGGGATCTTCCTGACCCAGGGATTGAACCCAGGTCTCCTGCTTTGCAGGCAGATTCTTTACCATCTAAGCCACCAGGGCAGCCCACATGGGTTTCAGAAAATGTACCATGAGATACATTCATCATTAAAATATCCAGACTATTTTCACTGCCCTAAAAATCCTCTGTGCTCTGATTATTCAGCCCCTCGTCCCCTGGCAACCACAGATCTTTTAATTGTTCTTGAAATTTTGCCTTGTGGTCCATATTTTTAACCACTTACGTTGCTAAAGGTTTCATTCTGTCTACTAGTTTTTGAGTTAATTTTGAGTAGAAAAGCATTCCTCTCTAAATAATGATTTTATCTTTTCTTCAATATGTGTATGTTTCTTTAGATTTTTTTGTCTTATTTACTTGTCTGAAACATACAGAAAAATATTAAAGAGCAATCAATTCAATGAGATTTTCTCCAATATTTCACTATTAATTATGTTCAATACATTTTCTTCTATCATATAAAATCAGAAATAGATATTAATTTTAACCAATGCCTTTCTGGCATCTATTAAGAGTAGAACATTACGTGGAAAAAAGAGCAGGTTACAAAATATTACATAAAAAAGATTATCTATGATATATATATATTTTTGCTAATTTTATCAATTTTCATTTTTAAATAATTAACCAGCACTACTGTGTTAAAAGTGAAAATACACCCCAAGCATTCCTTGGGTTACTAAATACTTTTAAGTGATATTTATGCTTTATGTGATCCTATCTTAAATATTTATCATAATTTATTTAATAAATTGTCCATTAATGGAATACTTAGTCTTTTTTCCCCCAATATAAATAAAGTTGCACTGAATATCTCTGTGTATAATGATTTATGTACATTACTGATTCTGTCCTTAGGACAAGTTCTCAGAATGATCTTACTAGGTAAAAAGTATAAATCTATTAAGGTCGACTAGGTACATTTGCCAATTTCCCTTCCAGAAATGCTATAAATTCTAATTCCTGCAAGCAGCAGCAGGATATGAAGATACCTACTCTTATTCATCTTTACCAATTTAGGAGATTTAAAAAATATTCCTTTAATTTTAGGGGAGTCTAATGGCTGAAATTGCTTCTATCATTGTTTTCTTAGACTTTTCTTTCATTTTTAGTGAGGTTAATCATTCTTTCACATGTTCATTGACCACTTAAAAGTTTTTTTCTAACTTACATATTCATATCTTCAACTTTTCCCTTTGTTTCATAATTGGTAAGTTTTCTCTCCCTACCTCCTTCAGAGAAAGCCTGTATTTCTATAGCTTATAGAGGCCTATTAAGCCTCTATTTTATTCTCATTGTTTCATATTTTTGTCTCTTAAATTTAACTCTTTAGTTCAGGGGTAAGAATTTTGATAGGTAAATGGGGTGAAGAAAAGAAAGAACTGTTCTTTGGAAGAAAGCGTAAATATAAGGCAACATGTTGGAATATATAAGACATATGGGGAAATATAAATAGGTTTAATTATTCACAGGTAATGGCTGATATTGAGGAAAGAGAGGTAAGTAGACAAGAAAGAGATCCACAGTTCTTTAGCACAGGGGAAGATATTTCAGGATCTTTCTAGTGAGCTTCTTCTCTAAACATCCACCTATGCTTCTGCTGTATCCACTTGGAGGTCCCATGTCATACTTAATATTAACACTCATATTCAGCCTTACACTCATTCTCACACAACTTGCTGAAGACTGAGAACCCCGCAGCCCTCTCCTCTGGTATTTCCAGGGCTCTCCAGCTATTGCTGAAGACCAAAGCCCCAGTGCTGTTCTTGGTCTGACTGTTTCTCAGCCCAGCCACATTAGTGTATTACAAGCTCCTGTTAATCTCAATTCCTTGATGGTGCCTCCAAGCGTCCAGTTTTCTCTGTAATGACCCTACCTCTGTCCATTATCTTAACAGAGATTATTTTCCTCTCACCCAGACTAAGGCAACAGTTTCCTATGGGATCTCCTAGCTTTCTGGTTTTTTTTTTTTTTTTTTTCCAAGTTATGCTTCTCAGGGCAGCTGTGGTGAATTTCTAAAATGAAACCTTGATCGCTATTAAAAATTCTCTAGTTGTTGGTACCAGTTACCCTTAAGATGGGGTTTCCCAGGGGGCACTAGTGGTAAAGAATCCGCCTGCCAATGCAGGAGACATAGGAGATGCGGGTTTAATCGCTGTGTTGGGAAAATCCCCTGCAGAAGAGCATGGCAATCCACTGCAGTATTCTTGCCTGAGAATACCATGGACGGAGGAGCCTAGTAGGCTCTGGTCCATAGACTCGCATGCATGCATGCACACCCTTAGGATTAAATTCCTTTAAGTCTTTCTTCCTATCTAAGATGGCGCTCTATTAACTCAATCCCATCTCCTCAGTTAATTTTTTCCATAATATTTTCTTCACTTTACATGGTATTGTTGACTCACTGGCTTTTTAATAAATACAATCTGGGTCTCTCTTGACTAAAACGTGAAGGTAATGAGAGCTGAGTCCCGCTCTCTTGTTGGATAATTCTATACCCGCATGGAAGGTGTGGAAGGGTGGCCGGCACACAGGTAAAAGTGAGTGTTAGGTGCTTAGTCATGTCCGACTCTTCACAACCCTGTGGACTGTAGCTCGCCAGGTTCCTCCATCCATGGGATTTCCCAGGCAAGAATACTGGAGTGAGTAGCCATTCCCTTCTCCAGGGGATCTTCTCAACCTAGGGATTGAACTGGGGCTCCTGCATCGTGGGCAGTTTCTTTACTGTCCCAGCCACATACAGGAGATATCCGTAAATGTTATGTTTTGAAAATCCTGCACGTTCCCTGCTTCCAGCTACCATGGTTTATTTATATTTCTGCTTCCTCTAACTCTGGGATCTCTGCTCTCATTTGACTCAGTTGTTACTGATTCTTTAGGACTCAGCTTTGAGGCTGTGACACTAGAAATCTTTTCCTGATTCTCTTCTTATCAGTGTGTTTCCATAGCAACTGCTATACTGCCTTGTCACAGCATCAATCACTTTATTTTGTAAGGTCTGTTTCATCATGGTTTCTGTGGTAGATGGCAAGCCACCTGAGGTGAGGCTTTATGTCATGCTTATTGTCATATCCTCAGGACGTGGCAATGTGTTTCGCGCAACACAGAAGCTCAGTGCGTGCTTACTGAAAAGGGAAATTATAATATGTAATTATTATAATGTTTATAATGGAGAAGATTCTTGAGAGTCTCTTAAACTGCAAGGAGATCAAACCAGTCAATCAGAAAGTAAATCAGTCCTGAACATTCATTGGAAGGACTAACACTGAAGCTGGAGTTCCAACACTTCTGCCACCTGATATGAAGAACTGACTACTGGAAAAGACCCTGATGCTGGAAAAGATTGAAGGCAGGAGGAACAGGGGATGACAGAGAATGAGATGGTTGGATGGCATCACCGACTCAATGGACATGAGTTTGAGCAGGCTTTGGAAGTTGGTGATGGACAGAAAAGCCTGGTGTGCTGCAGTCCATGGGTCACATAGAGTCAGAGACGACTGAGTGACTGAACTGAATTGATAATGTTTACGTATTTATATTACCATGATTTCTTACTTATAAATATAATATTTAATGAACATCACAAAATTGTTCATTA